>NC_069500.1:1329824435-1330094435 GCF_027579735.1 Bombina bombina | reverse complement strand
TTTCTCCAAGATTCTGACGGCTAGATTTAGAGTTTTGTCGGTAACGACCCGCGTAGCTAACGCCGGCTTTTTTCTGGCCGCACCTTTAAAATAACTGGTATTGAGAGTCCATATAATGTCAGCGTTAGGCTCCAAAAAAGGAGCGTATAGCATATTTAACGCAAATGCAACTCTCGATACCAGAGTTGCTTACGGACGCGGCCAGCCTCAAAAACGTGCTCGTGCACGATTCCCCCATAGGAAACAATGGGGCTGTTTGAGCTGAAAAAAAACCTAACACCTGCAAAAAAGCCGCGTTCAGCTCCTAACGCAGCCCCATTGTTTGCTATGGGGAAACACTTCCTACGTCTGCACCTAACACCCTAACATGTACCCCGAGTCTAAACACCCCTAACCTTACACTTATTAACCCCTAATCTGCCGCCCCCGCTATCGCTGACCCCTGCATATTATTTTTAACCCCTAATCTGCCGCTCCGTAAACCGCCGCTACTTACATTATCCTTATGTACCCCTAATCTGCTGCCCCTAACACCGCCGACCCCTATATTATATTTATTAACACCTAATCTGCCCCCCTCAACGTCGCCTCCACCTGCCTACACTTATTAACCCCTAATCTGCCGAGCGGACCGCACCGCTACTATAATAAAGTTATTAACCCCTAATCTGCCCTCCCTAACATCGCCGACACCTAACTTCAATTATTAACCCCTAATCTGCCGACCGGAGCTCACCGCTATTATAATAAATGTATTAACCCCTAAAGCTAAGTCTAACCCTAACACTAACACCCCCCTAAATTAAATATAATTTTAATCTAACAAAATTAATTAACTCTTATTAAATACATTTTCTTTCATGTAATTAGCAAGAGTCCATGAGCTAGTGACGTATGGGATATACATTCCTACCAGGAGGGGCAAAGTTTCCCAAACCTTAAAATGCCTATAAATACACCCCTCACCACACCCACAATTCAGTTTTACAAACTTTGCCTCCGATGGAGGTGGTGAAGTAAGTTTGTGCTAGATTCTACGTTGATATGCGCTCCGCAGCAAGTTGGAGCCCGGTTTTCCTCTCAGCGTGCAGTGAATGTCAGAGGGATGTGAGGAGAGTATTGCCTATTTGAATGCAGTGATCTCCTTCTAAGGGGTCTATTTCATAGGTTCTCTGTTATCGGTCGTAGAGATTCATCTCTTACCTCCCTTTTCAGATCGACGATATACTCTTATATATACCATTACCTCTGCTGATTCTCGTTTCAGTACTGGTTTGGCTATCTGCTATATGTAGATGAGTGTCCTGGGGTAAGTAAGTCTTATTTTCTGTGACACTCCTAGCTATGGTTGGGCACTTTGTTTATAAAGTTCTAAATATATGTATTCAAACATTTATTTGCCTTGACTCAGAATGTTCAACTTTCCTTATTTTTCAGACAGTCAGTTTCATATTTGGGATAATGCATTTTAATTTAACATTTTTTACCTTAAAATTTGACTTTTTCCCTGTGGGCTGTTAGGCTCGCGGGGGCTGAAAATGCTTCATTTTATTGCGTCATTCTTGGCGCGGACTTTTTTGGCGCAAAAATTCTATTTCCGTTTCCGGCGTCATACGTGTCGCCGGAAGTTGCGTCATTCTTTGACGTTATTTTGCGCCAAAAATGTCGGCGTTCCGGATGTGGCGTCATTTTTGGCGCCAAAAAGCATTTAGGCGCCAAATAATGTGGGCGTCTTATTTGGCGCGAAAAAATATGGGCGTCACTTTTGTCTCCACATTATTTAAGTCTCATTTTTTATTGCTTCTGGTTGCTAGAAGCTTGTTCTTTGGCATTTTTTCCCATTCCTGAAACTGTCATTTAAGGAATTTGATCAATTTTGCTTTATATGTTGTTTTTTTTCTTTTACATATTGCAAGATGTTCCACGTTGCAACTGAGTCAGAAGTTACTTCAGGAAAGTCACTGCACAGTGCTGGAGCTACCAAGCTAAGTGTATCTGCTATAAACTTTTGGTATCTGTTTCTCCAGCTGTTATTTGTATTGCATGTCATGTCAAACTTTATTAATGCAGATAAAATTTCCTTTAGTACTGTTACATTACCTGTTGCTGTTCCGTCAACATCTAATTTTCAGAGTGTTCCTGATAACATAAGAGATTTTATTTTTTAAATCCATTAAGAAGGCTATGTCTGTTATTTCTCCTTCTAGTATACATAAAAGTCTTTTAAAACTTCTCTTTTTTCAGATGAATTTTTAAATGAACATCATCATTCTGATACTGATAATGGTTCTTCTGGTTCAGAGGTTTCTGTCTCAGAGGTTGATGCTGATAAATCTTTGTATTTGTTCAAGATGGAATTTATTCGTTCTTTACTTAAAGAAGTGTTATTTGCATTAGAAATAGAGGATTCTGGTCCTCTTGATACTAAATGTAAACGTTTAAATAAGGTTTTTAAATCTCCTGTAGTTATTCCAGAAGTGTTTTATCTCCCTGATGCTATTTCTGAAGTAATTTCCAGGGAATGGAATAATTTGGGTACTTTATTTACTCCTTCTAGACGTTTAAGCAAATTATATCCTGTGCCATCTGACAGATTAGAGTTTTTTGAGACAAAAATCCCTAAGGTTATGGGGCTATCTCTACTCCTGCTAATGTACTACTATTCCTACGGCAGATAGTACTTCATTTAAGGATCCTTTAGATAGGAAAATTGAATCCTTTCTAAGAAAAGCTTACTTATGTTCAGGTAATCTTCTTAGACCTGCTATATTTTTAGCGGATGTTGCTGCAGCTTCAACTTTTTGATTAGAAGCTTTAGAGCAACAAGTAACAGATCATAATTTTATAGCATTATTATTATTCTATAACATGCTAATAATTTTATTGGTGATACCATCTTTTGATATCATTAGAGTTGATGTCAGGTATATGTCTCTAGCTATTTTAGCTAGAGAAGCTTTATGGATTAACTTGGAATGCTGACATGTCTTCTAAGTCATCTTTGCTTTCCCTTTCTTTCCAGGGTAAATAATCATTTTAGTTCCTTTCCTTACAAGGAACAAAAGCCTGATCCTTCATCCTCAGGAGCGGTATCAGTTTGGAAACTATTTCCAGTTTGGAATATATCCAAGCCTTATAGAAACCTATAGCCAGCTCCTAAGTACCTATGAAGGTGCGGCCCTTATTCCAGCTCAGCTGGTATAGGGCAGATTACGTTTTCTTCAAAGAAATTTGGATCAATTCCGTTCTTAATCTCTGGTTTCAGAAACATTGTTTCAGAAAGGTACAGAATTGGCTTCAAGTTAAGGCCTCCTGCTAAGAGATTCTTTTCTTTCCCGTGTCCCAGTTAACACAGCAAAGGCTCAGCATTTCTGTAATGTGTTTCAGATCTAGAGTTGGCTGGAGTATTTATGCCAGTTCCAGTTCTGGAACAGGGGCTGGGGTTTTATTTTATCTCTTCATTTGTACCAAAGAAGGTCAATTCCTTCAGACCAGTTCCGGATCTGTCATTATTGAATCGTTATGTTAGGATACCAACATTCAAGATGGTTACTGTAGGACTATCCTGCCTTTTGTTTAGCAAGGGCATTATATGTCTACAATAGATTTACAGGATGTGTATCTGCATATTCCGATTCATCCAGATCACTTTTAGTGTCTGAGATTCTCTTTTTAGACAAGCATTACCAGTTTTGTGGCTCTACCGTTTGGCCTAGCCTCAGTTCCAAGAATTTTTTTCAAAGGTTCTCGGTGCCCCTTTTTTCTGTAATCAGAGAATAGGGTTTTGCTATTTCCTTATTTGGACGATATCTTGGTACTTGCTCAGTCTTCTCATTTTCGAAGAATCTCATACGAATCGACTTGTGTTGTTTCTTCAATTTCATGGTTGGAGGATCAATTTACCATTCAGTTCATTGATTCCTCAGACAAGGGTAACCTTTTTAGGTTTCTAGATAAATTCAGTGTCTATGACTCTGTCCTTGTCAGACAAGAGAAGTTTAACATTGATATCAGCTTGTCAAAACCTTCAGTCACAATCATTCCCTTTGGTAGCCTTATGCATGGAAATGTTGGGTCTTAGGACTGCCGCATCAGATGCGATCTCCTTTGCTCGTTTTCACATGCGACCTCTTCAGCTCTGTATGCTGACCCAATGGTGCAGGGATTACTCAAAGATATCTCAATTAATATCTTTAAACCGATTTTACAACACTCTCTGACATGGTGGACAGATCACCATCGTTTAGTTCAGGGGGCTTCTTTGTTCTTCCGACCTGGACTATAATCTCAACAGATGCAAGTCTTACAGGTTGGGGAGCTGTGTGGGGGTATCTGACGGCACAAGGGGTTTGGGAATCTCAGGAGGTGAGATTTCCGATCAATATTTTGGAACTCCGTGCAATTTTCAGAGCTCTTCAGTCTTGGCCTCTTCTCAAGAGAGAGTTGTTCATTTGTTTTCAGATAGACAATGTCACAACTGTGGCATACATCAATCATCAAGGAGGGACTCACAGTCCTCTGGCTATGAAAGAAGTATCTCGAATTTTGGTTTGGGCGGAATCCAGCTCCTGTCTAATCTCTGCGGTTCATATCCCAGGTATGGACAATTGGAAAGCGGATTATCTCAGTCGCCAAACGTTGCATTCGGGCGAATGGTCTCTTCACCCAGAGGTATTTCTTCAGATTGTTCAAATGTGGGAACTTCCAGAAATAGATCTGATGGCTTCTCATCTAAACAAGAAACTTCCCAGGTATCTGTCCAGATCCCGGGATCCTCAGGCGGAGGCAGTGGATGCATTATCACTTCCTTGGAAGTATCATCCTGCCTATATCTTTCCGCCTCTAGTTCTTCTTCCAAGAGTAATCTCCAAGATTCTGAAGGAATGCTCGTTTGTTCTGCTGGTAGCTCCGGCATGGCCTCACAGGTTTTGGTATGCGGATCTTGTCCGGATGGCCTCTTGCCAACCGTGGACTCTTCCGTTAAGACCAGACCTTTTGTCTCAAGGTCCTTTTTTCCATCAGGATCTGAAATCCTTAAATTTAAAGGTATGGAGATTGAACGCTTGATTCTTGGTCAAAGAGGTTTCTCTGACTCTGTGATTAATACTATGTTACAGGCTCGTAAATCTGTATCCAGAGAGATATATTATAGAGTCTGGAAGACTTATATTTCTTGGTGTCTTTCTCATCATTTTTCTTGGCATTCTTTTAGAATACCGAGAATATTACAGTTTCTTCAGGATGGTTTAGATAAGGGTTTGTCCGCAAGTTCCTTGAAAGGTCAAATCTCTGCTCTTTCTGTTCTTTTTCACAGACAGATTGCTATTCTTCCTGATATTCATTGTTTTGTACAAGCTTTGGTTCATATAAAGCCTGTCATTAAGTCAATTTCTCCTCCTTGGAGTTTGAATTTGGTTCTGGGGGCTCTTCAAGCTCCTCCATTTGAACCTATGCATTCATTGGATATTAAATTACTTTCTTGGAAAGTTTTGTTCCTTTTGGCCATCTCTTCTGCCAGAAGAGTTTCTGAATTATCTGCTCTTTCTTGTGAGTCTCCTTTTCTGATTTTTCATCAGGATAAGGCGGTGTTGCGAACTTCTTTTGAATTTTTACCTAAGTTGTGAATTCCAACAACATTAGTAGAGACATTGTGGTTCCTTCATTATGTCTTAATCCTAAGAATTCTAAGGAGAAATCGTTGCATTCTTTGGATGTTAGTAGCTTCAACATAATATTTCAAAGCTCTAATAAGTCTTTCCGAAAGACTTCAAGTTTATTTGTTATCTTTTCCGGTTTTAGAAAGGCCAGAAAACTTCTGCCATTTCTTTGGCATCTTGGTTGAAATCTTTAATTCATCCTGCCTATGTTGAGTCGGGTAAGACTCCGCCTCATAGGATTACAGCTCATTCTACTAGGTCAGTTTCTACTTCCTGGGCGTTTAGGAATGAAGCTTCGGTTGATCAGATTTGCAAAGCGGCAACTTGGTCCTCTTTGCATACTTTTACCAAATTCTACCATTTTGTTGTATTTTCTTCTTCTGAAGCAGTTTTTGGTAGAAAAGTACTTCAGGCAGCGTTTTCAGTTTGAATCTTCTGCTTATGTTTTTTCATTAAACTTTATTTTGGGTGTGGATTATTTTCAGCAGGAATTGGCTGTCTTTATTTTATCCCTCCCTCTCTAGTGACTCTTGTGTGGAAAGATCCACATCTTGGGTAGTCATTATCCCATACGTCACTAGCTCATGGACTCTTGCTAATTACATGAAAGAAAACATAATTTATGTAAGAACTTACCTGATAAATTCATTTCTTTCATATTAGCAAGAGTCCATGAGGCCCGCCCTTTTTTTGTGGTGGTTATGATTTTTTTGTATAAAGCACAATTATTCCAATTCCTTATTTTATATGCTTTCGCACTTTTTTCTTATCACCCCACTTCTTGGCTATTCGTTAAACTGAATTGTGGGTGTGGTGAGGGGTGTATTTATAGGCATTTTAAGGTTTGGGAAACTTTGCCCCTCCTGGTAGGAATGTATATCCCATACGTCACTAGCTCATGGACTCTTGCTAATATGAAAGAAATGAATTTATCAGGTAAGTTCTTACATAAATTATGTTATTCCTATTTAAAGCTAAATACTTACCTGTAAAATAAATCCTAATATAGCTACAATATAAATTATAATTCCATTGTAGCTATTTTAGGATTAATATTTATTTTACAGGCAACTTTGTAATTATTTTAACCATGTACAATAGCTATTAAATAGTTAAGAACTATTTAATAGTTACCTAGTTAAAATAATTACAAAATTACCTGTAAAATAAATCCTAACCTAAGTTATAATTAACACTATACTATCATTAAATTAATTAAATAAAATACCTACAATTACCTACAATTAAACCTAACACTACACTATCAATAAATTAATTAAATACAATATGTACAAATAACTACAATGAAATAAACTAACTAAAGTACAAAAAATAAAAAAGAACTGTTACAAAAATTAAAAAAATATTTACAAACATAAGAAAAATATTACAACAATTTTAAACTAATTACACCTACTCTAAGCCCCCTAATAAAATAACAAAGACCCCCAAAATAAAAAATGCCCTACCCTATTCTAAATTACTAAAGTTCAAAGCTCTTTTACCTTACCAGCCCTGAACAGGGCCCTTTGCGGGGCATGCCCCAAGAAGTTCAGCTCTTTTGCCTGTAAAAAAAAACATACAATACACCCCCCCCCCCAACATTACAACCCTCCACCCACATACCCCTAATCTAACCCAAACCCCCCTTAAATAAACCTAACACTAAGCCCCTGAAGATCATCCTACCTTGTCTTCACCTCACCAGGTATCACCGATCCGTCCTGGCTCCAAAATCTTCATCCAACCCAAGCGGGGGCTGGCGATCCATCATCCGGTGGCTGAAGAGGTCCAGAAGAGGCTCCAAAGTCTTCATCCTATCCGGGAAGAAGAGTAGATCCGGACCGGCAACCATCATCTTCCAAGCGGCATTTTCTATCTTCATCCGATGAGGACCGGCTCCATCCTGAAGACCTCCACCGCGGACCCATCTTCATCCGGCGACGTCCAACTGAAGAATGACTGTTCCTTTAAGGGACGTCATCCAAAATGGCGTCCCTCGAATTCCGATTGGCTGATAGGATTTTATCAGCCAATCGGAATTAAGGTAGGAATATTCTGATTGGCTGATGGAATCAGCCAATCAGAATCAAGATCAATCCGATTGGCTGATCCAATCAGCCAATCAGATTGAGCTCGCATTCTATTGGCTGATAACTTAAGTAGCGGCGCTTTGCGGTCGGCAGATTAGGAGTTAATTATTGTAGGTAGTTGGTGGCGACGTTGTGGGGGGCAGATTAGGGGTTAATAAATATAATACAGGGGTCGGCGGTGTTAGGGGCAGCAGATTAGGGGTACATAAGTATAACGTAGGTGGCGGTCGGCAGATTAGGGGTTAAAAAAATGTAATCGAGTGGCGGCGATGTGGGGGGACATCGGTTTAGGGGTACATAGGTAGTTTATGGGTGTTAGTGTACTTTAGAGTACAGTAGTTAAGAGCTTTATGAACCGGCGTTAGCCCAGAAAGCTCTTAACTCCTGACTTTTTTCTGCGGCTGGAGTTTTGTCGATTTCTAACGCTTACTTCAGACACGACTCTAAATACCGGAGTTAGAAAGATCCCATTGAAAAGATAGGATACGCTATTGACGTAAGGGGATCTGCGGTATGGAAAAGTTGCGGCTGAAAAGTGAGCGTTAGACCCTTTTTTTAATGACTCCAAATACCGGAGGTAGCCTAAAACCAGCGTTAGGAGCCTCTAACGCTGGTTTTCACGGCTACCGCCAAACTCCAAATCTAGCCGTGAGTGAGCAGAGGTAAAGGAATACCTCCGCTGTGGCCTGTCCGTACAGTCACGGGTAAATCTCACCTCAGGTGTTGAGGGGACCCTATCCCTTAAAATTCACCTCAGGGGTTGTAGGTATATCCGCAAGTATCCTATGCAGTATATTTACTTGCACTGGATGGTCTCTTTACTGGATCAGCATTCTTTTAGGGAGAAAGTCTTCAGCAAGCTGGTAAGATACAGTGGAGGGGTGCTGCAGTCCCGGTAAATGACTCAGACATTAAAGAAAGCCCAGGAACTATCTGTAGTACTCTCCTTTTATAAGTATTACATAGTTGGGGGTTCACAGCTTTTACACATAGCTCTTTACCTAAATGTTTAACACCAGAAATTGGTTAATTCAGACTTAAAATCCCTTTTATTTCATTACCCCTTAGCAGCTCTCACAATGTTTTTGCCTTGGGTTTGCATTTTTTCCTCTCTCAAAACATAAGAGCATCACTGTCAAGTGATTGCTTTATACAGTTAGGGGTTCAGCTCATTGTGGACACAGCTATAGTGGGAGGCAGGAGGGGAATCAGAGGGGCATTAATTTAGTTTTTGTTTGTAAAGTGTGTTTTTTGTGTCTTTACTCACAGGCTTCAACCTGCATATCGTTCTGGAGGTAAGCTCCGCTCCCCCTTGGCTCCCTGTCTGGTATTTGCTCATGGAGTGTCTTAAGGCATTTCAAGCTATCTGGCCCCAGTTGTATCACTTTCTTTGCCCAGGAGGTGGGGGAGTACCCTCCTAGAAGCTGCTGAGGGGTTGGGTTGGTGATTTTTTTTCTTTAGGATAAATGTGTTTTTCTGGGATTGAGTTGTTTTTATGGACTGTTGTATTTTGTTACTTAAAACTTTGGAATAAATCTATTTCCATTTACTTCAAGTTTTGCTTATTTTGGGATCATATCTGTACCCCCATATAATATGACTGACCCATTGGAAGAGACCAACAGAGAACACACTGCAGGCAATTATCCCTGTTAATTATGCAAAACTGTTGCAGTGGACCAAATTAACCAGTTGTGTGCTAATTGTGTCCCACATCTCCAATTTGCAACCTATAATCCTGTCAGTATAACACCTGGCAGATATTTAGAGCCCATGCCGCTCTATGTGGCTCAAGGGTATTCCACCAATTTTTCTACACAGTTTAAAACAAATCTTCAAAAGACTGACTGAGCTTTTAGCAGCTATCCCCAAACCAAGTAAGCGTATGCAAAAATCAGGAGATTTACCTCACACCACCTGTAACACTCTGGGTTCTATGCACCAGGCTCAGTTACCACTAGCTTTCAAAGCTTTGACTCAGCTGAGTCTCTTTCTGAGGGTGAAATCTCCTCTGATGCCCCTGATCCAGTAAAATGAGCCATACACTGATTCCATGTTTAGATTTTAAGTGGACCGTATCCGCTTCCTTCTTTAGAAGGTTTTGAATAACTTAGAACTATTGGAACCAAATCCAGAGGATTCCAAGCCTGTAAATAAGTTGAATCTGGTCTTTAAAGCTCCTCCTAAAGTGCATAAAGCCTTGAAGCACCAAGCTTTTTTTTTTTTTTTTTTTTAATGAATATATAGCCAAAGAATGTAAGAAGTTGCACAAATAATGCCTGGTATCTAACAGGTTCAAAAGAATGTACCCACTTTCAGAAAATAATTTAACAGCCTGGGAAGTAGTCCCTAAGATTGATCAAACTATTTCCATTTTAGCTAGACACTACTATTCCTATGGAGGATAGTTCTTTGTTTAGGGATCCAATGGATTGCAAATCTGAGTCCTTGCTTAGGAAATTATTTTTCCAATCATCTCTTCAGCTTAGAGCTGCAGTAGCAATCACTGTGTAGCTGCTGCGGCTTCCTTCTGGTGTTATTCTCTTCTGAGGATATTCACTACTGCATTAAAGTCCTTAAAATGGCTAATGATTTAATTTGTGATGTAGTCTTTGACATTGTTAAAATTGATGCCATGAATATGTCTATTGCTGCTTTATGGCTTAAATCTTGATCAATTGATAAGGTCTCTAAGAATAGGCTATTTGAAGGGAAGATACAGTTTTGATAATAGAATCCAATTCTAATCCAAAAAGCAACTGGGGGAAGAGGGACTTTTCTACCACAGGACAAAAAGTCTTAAGGGGAAATACAAACAAATCATTTTTGTTTCTTTCACTCCCCTAGACATCAAAAGTCCCCATCCGACCAATAGTCCAAATCTTCTAATCCTTCCTGGAAGCCATCATCATCTTAGTCGAAGAACAAATGGACCAAAAAGCTCAACTCCAATCAGAAATCTGCTTGAAGGGATGGCTGCATTTCTAGAAGATTATCCGGTAGGGGGCAGATTGCATTGGTCTTAGACGTCCTGGTCTCGATCAGTTTAGGATCCTGGGGTTCTCATTATTATATCCCAGGGTTATCGCATAGGCTTACGCACCATGCCTTCCTGGGAACAGGTTCATCTGTCTTGCATTCCAAAGGATCCTGTAAAGGCGGCAGATTTTTTTCAATGTGTTAAAGACTTAGAAGACATGGTAGTGATCCAACCTGTTCCAAACTCTCAACAGGACAGGATTTGTATTCCAACCTCTTCTTTGTCCCAAAGAAGAAAGGCAGCTACCGTCCTATCCTAAAGACTTTGAACAAATTTGTTTGTGTTCCTCCTTTTGAAGATGGAAATGATCCGTACCATTTTGCCTCTAGTTCAGGAAGGTAAATTTTTGACAACCATAGACTTAAAGAATGAATATCTGCACATCCCAATTCACAAGGATCATTTCTAGTTCCTAAGGTTTGCTTTCTCTTGTAAGGTGTATCCAGTCCACGGATCATCCATTACTTGTGGGATATTCTCCTTCCCAACAGGAAGCTGCAAGCGGATCACGCACAGCAGAGCTGTCTATATAGCTCCTCCCCTAACTGCCACCTCCAGTCATTCTCTTGCAGCTCTCGGCAAGGGAAGTAGCTAGAGATATGTGGTGACTTAGTGTAGTTTATCTTCAATCAAAAGTTTATTTTTAAATGGTACCGGCGTTGTACTGTTTTTAACTCAGGCAGAAATTCGAAGAAGAGTTTTGCCGGAGCTCTTTGATGATCTTATCAGGTTATAACTAAGATCCACTGCTGTTCTCACACATAACTGAAGAGTATGGGAAAACTTCAGCTGGGGGAACGGCTGGCAGAATTAACTGCCCTGAGGTATGTTAAGTATATTTTTTTTCTAGAGAGATAAGAAGTCTAGAAAATGCTGACAGTGCCTGATATATTTAAGGTAAGCCTGATTGCAGTGATTTAATAAACGACTGGCATCATGCTTGCAGTAAAGGGTAATATTCATGTTACTTGCTCTTATGGCTTAGTATGTTAAACGTTTACAAGATTTATAAAGAACCTTTTTTACTAAGGGTGATAAATA
The DNA here is from genome assembly GCF_027579735.1 of Bombina bombina. NCBI lineage: Eukaryota > Metazoa > Chordata > Amphibia > Anura > Bombinatoridae > Bombina > Bombina bombina. The sequence goes on along the minus strand of NC_069500.1, from coordinate 1,330,082,604 downwards.
TTTATTTGGGGGCCTAGTTTTCCACATGGCTGTTATTTTACTCTTAGGAGTAGTTTTTAAGGCCCTCTGACTTTGAGTGCATGGTGGGAGGGGCCTATTTTCGCGCTCTAATTGCGCAGTTGTTTTTACATTCTTAGACATCCAGAACCTATAACTCCCGCTCAAGGGACGCCAAGTACATCTAGCGTGCCCATAGCGTTTACCTTACAAGACATGGCGGCAGTTATGGATCATACCCTTACAGCGGTATTGTCCAAACTGCCAGGATTACAAGGAAAGCGAGAGAGCTCTGGGGCTAAGAAAAATACAAAGCTCTCTGACTCTTTAGTAGCTATGTCTGATATACCCTCACAATGTGCAGAAGCTGAGGCAGGAGAGCTATCTGGGTGATTTTTCTGACTCAGGGAAGACACTTCAACCTGATTCTGTCTACATTTAAATTTAAGCTTGAACACCTCCGCTTGTTGCTCAGGGAGGTTTTAGCAACTCTGGATGACTGTGACGCCATTATAGTCCCAGAGAAATTGTGTAGATTGGATAAATACTATGCAGTGCCTGTTTACACTGATGTTTTTCCAATACCTAAGAGGTTTTCAGAAATTATTACTAAGGAATGGGATAGACCAGGTGTACCGCTCTCTCCCCCTCCTGTTTTTAAAAAGATGTTTCCCATAGATGCCGCTACATGGGACTTGTGGCAAACGGTCCCTAAGGTGGAGGGAGCAGTCTCTACCCTAGCTAAGCGTACAACTATCCCCGTCGAGGACAGTTGTGCTTTTCTAGATCCAATGGATAAAAAATTAGAGGGTTACCTTAAGAAAATGTTTATTCAACAAGGTTTTATTCTCCAGCCCCTTGCATGCATTGCCCCTGTCACTGCTGCTGCGGCCTTCTGGTTTGAGTCTCTAGAAGAGGCTCTACAGGTAGAAACCCCATTGGATGATATCCTTGACAAGCTTAAAGCTCTTAAGCTAGCCAATTCATTTGTTTCTGAAGCCGTTGTTCATTTAACCAAACTAACGGCTAAGAACTCAGGTTTTGCTATTCAGGCGCGTAGGGCGCTATGGCTTAAATCCTGGTCAGCTGACGTTACTTCAAAGTCTAAGCTTCTCAACATTCCCTTCAAGGGGCAGACCCTATTCGGGCCTGGACTGAAGGAGATCATTTCTGATATTACTGGAGGAAAAGGTCACGCCCTTCCTCAGGATAGGTCCAACAAATTAAGGACCAAACAGACTAATTTTCGTTCTTTTCGAAACTTCAAGAGTGGCGCAGCTTCAACTTCCTCTAATACAAAACAAGAGGGAAATTTTGCCCAGTCCAAGCTGGTCTGGAGACCTAACCAGGCTTGGAACAAAGGAAAGCAGGCCAAAAATCCTGCTGCTGCCTCTAAGACAGCATGAAAGATCAGCCCCCGATCCGGTAACGTATCTAGTAGGGGGCAGACTTTCTCTCTTCGCTCTCTTCTGGACTTCAAAGCTTCTTCCCCAAAAGGAAGATTTCATCTCTCACAATTATCTGCAAACCAGATAGAGAGGCATTCTTACATTGTGTTCAAGACCTCCTAGTTATGGGAGTGATCCACCCAGTTCCAAAGGAGGAACAGGGGCAAGGCTTCTATTCAAATCTGTTTGTAGTTCCCAAGAAAGAGGGAACCTTCAGACCAATTTTAGATCTCAAGATCCTAAACAAATTTCTCAGGTCCTATCCTTCAAGATGGAGACTATTCGAACCATCCTACCTATGATCCAGGAGGGTCAATATATGACTTCCGTGGACTTAAAGGATGCTTATCTTCATATTCCGATACACAGAGATCATCATCGGTTTCTCAGGTTCGCCTTCCTAGACAGGCATTACCAGTTTGTGGCTCTTCCCTTTGGGTTAGCTACGGCACCAAGAATCTTTACAAAGGTTCTGGGGTCACTCCTGGCGGTCCTAAGGCCGCGGGGTATAGCAGTAGCCCCTTACCTAGACGACATTCTGATACAGGCGTCGAATTTTCAAATCGCCAGGTCCCATACGGACATTGTTCTGGCATTCCTGAGGTCTCATGGGTGGAAAGTGAACGAAGAAAAGAGTTCTATATCCCCTCTCACAAGAGTTTCCTTCCTAGGAACTCTTAATAGATTCTGTAGAAATGAAGATTTACCTGACAGAGGCCAGGTTGTCAAAGCTTCTAAATTCCTGCCGTGTTCTTTATTCTACTTCTCGCCTTTCAGTGGCTCAGTGTATGGAAGTAATCGGCTTAATGGTAGCGGCAATGGACATAGTGCCATTTGCCCGTCTACATCTCAGACCGCTGCAACTCTGCATGCTCAGTCAGTGGAATGGGGATTACACAGATTTGTCCCCTCTACTAAATCTGGATCAAGAGACCAGGGATTCTCTTCTCTGTTGGCTATCTCGGGTCAATCTGTCCAAGGGTATGACCTTCCGCAGGCCAGATTGGACAATAGTAACGACAGATGCCAGCCTTTTGGGCTGTGGTGCAGTCTGGAACTCCCTGAAGGCTCAGGGCTCATGGACTCAGGAGGAGGCACTTCTTCCGATAAACATTCTGGAACTAAGAGCGATATTCAATGCTCTTCAGGCTTGGCCTCAGCTTGCTGCGGTCAGGTTCATCAGATTTCAGTCGGACAATATCTCGACTGTAGCCTACATCAACCATCAAGGGGGGAACAAGGAGTTCCCTAGCAATGTTGGAGGTTTCAAAAATAATTCTATGGGCAGAGGTTCACTCTTGCCTTCTATCAGCTATCCATATCCCAGGAGTAGAGAACTGGGAGGTGGATTTTCTAAGTCGACAGACTTTTCATCCGGGGGAGTGGGAACTCCATCCCGAGGTGTTTGCGCAGTTGATTCAACTTTGGGGCAAATCAGAACTGGATCTCATGGCGTCTCGTCAGAACGCCAAGATTCCTTGTTACGGATCCAGGTCCAGGGATCCCAAGGCAACACTGATAGATGCTCTAGCAGCGCCTTGGTCCTTCAACCTGGCTTATGTGTTTCCACCATTTCCTCTGCTCCCTCGTCTGATTGCCAAGATCAAGCAGGAAAGAGCTTCTGTGATTTTTTTTGATACTTTATTTATATCCAGCAATGTATAATACAAAAGAAAAAGAAACCAGCACAACAATTTTACGCCTCGCAGGGCTCCTTATCATGCTTCGCATAAAAGAATACAAAATGAAGCTAATCACTTATTGCCTTGTTGACATCTCATAGTCATATTCAAGCTGATTTATACACAATGCTGGTTTTTAAACATAATTCTTAAAAACCTTTTACACTCATATTAACCCTATCACACACACCAAAGGAAAAGAAAAAGAAAAGAAAGAGAGAGAGAGAAAAGAGGAGAAAAAAAAAAAAAAAAAAGGGGGAGGCTATTCCCTCTTCCTCTCCCCCCCCCCGGGCCCCGGAACTACACCATCCACTCTCTGACTTCACCCCACTGGTAAGGTATCCTCTCTTCGCATATCAAGGTCTGGAAAGCTAATGAGTTTCTTAACGGGGCTATATATTGTTTTTGTATCTCGATTGGCCATTCTACAATTATTTTAAGGCATTTATTGAAATATTTTCGGAGGTTATGCTCCAAAGCTAGTTTCTTATCATATAATTCTGCTGTCATTTGTGTCTTTATCAGCTTTGTAAACTCCACCATCTTTGGCGCTTTTTTAAGTTTCCATTTTCTTAAAATTAAATTTTGCGCTGCCATAATGGAAGTATTAATTAGTTGTTTATCTCCTGGTCGTATCTGTTCTTGACATAATAAAAAAACCACCTCTGGATTAAATTCCATCCGTATTTGAATATATCTATTGAGCCAATAGTTAATTTTTCCCCAGAATTGTCTGATCTTGGGACATGACCAAAAACAATGTAAAAGGTCCGCCCTTTCCTCATTACATTTATAGCAGCCCAGCCTAAGGCCCTCACCTGCCCATTTATTGATTCTGGAGTAAAATAGTAGTTATTCAAAATTTTCCAGTGAGCTTCCCTCCAGCTAACTATTGATGTAGACTCTGCAACTACTCCTATACTCTTCTTAATGTCCTCCTCCTGTATGTTTGGAAAATATTTTCTGAGTTTATCTCTTATCCCCATCAGATAATTGTCACCCAGTTTTGTAAATAACGCCTCATACCAATAAGATACTGCTCTTATACCCACCTTATACAGTTTAAGCCCTGCCTCTAGTTCTCGTAACCTCCATTCAGAATTCTTCTGTGATTTTGATAACACCTGCGTGGCCACGCAGGACTTGGTATGCAGATCTGGTGGACATGTCATCCTTTCCACCATGGACTCTGCCGCTGAGACAGGACCTTCTACTTCAGGGTCCTTTCAACCATCCAAATCTAATTTCTCTGCGTCTGACTGCTTGGAGATTGAACGCTTGATTTTATCAAAGCGTGGTTTCTCCGAGTCGGTCATTGATACCTTTATACAGGCGCGAAAGCCTGTCACCAGGAAAATCTATCATAAGATATGGTGTAAATATCTTCATTGGTGTGAATCCAAGGGTTACTCATGGAGTAAAGTCAGGATTCCTAGGATATTATCCTTTCTCTAAGAAGGATTGGAGAAGGGTTTGTCAGCTAGTTCCTTAAAGGGACAGATTTCTGCTCTGTCTATTCTTTTGCACAAACGTCTGGCTGAGGTTCCAGATGTTCAGGCGTTCTGTCAGGCTTTGGTTAGAATCAAGCCTGTGTTTAAACCTGTTGCTGCGCCATGGAGTTTAAATTTAGTTCTTAAAGTTCTTAAAGGTGTTCCGTTTGAACCTTTGCATTCCATAGATATTAAGCTCTTATCTTGGAAAGTTCTGTTTTTAGTTGCTATCTCCTCGGCTCGAGGAGTTTCGGAGTTATCTGCTTTACAATGTAATTCCCCTTATCTCGTTTTCCATGCAGATAAGGTAGTGTTACGTACCAAACCTGGTTTTCTACCTAAGGTGGTATCTAATAAGATAATCAATCAGGAGATTGTTGTTCCGTCACTGTGTCCTAATACTTCTTCAAAGAAGGAACGTCTTTTACACAATCTTGACGTGGTTCGTGCTTTAAAGTTTTATTTACAAGCTACTAAAGATTTTCGCCAAACATCTGCATTGTTTGTTTGCCAAAAGGCTTCGGCAACTTCTCTTTCTTTTTGGCTAAGAAGTATAATCCGCTTAGCTTATGAGACTGCTGGCCAGCAGCCTCCTGAAAGAATTACAGCTCATTCTACTAGAGCGGTAGCTTCCACATGGGCTTTTAAGAATGAGGCTTCTGTTGAACAGATTTGTAAGGCGGCGACTTGGTCTTCGCTTCATACTTTTTTCTAAATTCTACAAATTTGATACTTTTGCTTCTTCGGAGGCTATTTTTGGGAGAAAGGTCTTACAGGCAGTGGTGTCTTCCGTTTAAGCGCCTGCCTTGTCCCTCCCTTCATCCGTGTCCTATAGCTTTGGTATTGGTATCCCACAAGTAATGGATGATCCGTGGACTGGATACACCTTACAAGAGAAAACAAAATTTATGCTTACCTGATAAATTTATTTCTCTTGTGGTGTATCCAGTCCACGGCCCGCCCTGTCATTTTAAGGCAGGTGTTTTTTATTTATTTTTAAACTACAGTCACCACTGCACCCTATAGTTTCTCCTTTCTCTTGCTTGTCTTCGGTCGAATGACTGGAGGTGGCAGTTAGGGGAGGAGCTATATAGACAGCTCTGCTGTGTGTGATCCTCTTGCAGCTTCCTGTTGGGAAGGAGAATATCCCACAAGTAATGGATGATCTGTGGACTGGATACACCACAAGAGAGATACATTTATCAGGTAAGCATAAATTTTGTTTTTCTCAACAGACATTATCAATTTATGTCTCTCCTCTTCGGTCTGGCCACAGCCCTTTGCATCTTCACACAAGGTATTAAGGGCTCTCTTGGCAGTGATTAGAGCACAGGGAATCTGTTGCACCTTATTTGGATGATATTTTTTGTCCAGGCTCTTTCTCTTTCTGGCACCTGCTTATACCCACAAAAAGGTATCTTTTCTTCAGGAACATGGATTGAAAATTAATGTCCTCAAAAGTTTATCCACAGCCACCAAGGGTTGTTTTTCTGGGGGTTATAAGACTCTGAAGTTTGGTTCTGCGTATATCTGTGAGAAACAAGCGCATTTGAACAGATTGCCTGTTCCCTATAGATGGCTCATTCTCCTTCTGTAGCAAAATATATGGAAGTAGTGGGTCTTATGGTAGCAGCCTCAAAAGCAGTACATTTTGCTTGCTTTCATCTTCATCCTTTCCAATTGTCCATGCTTCAGCAGTGGTCACAGTATTGTTTCCAATTGGAGCAGCAGATTGAGCTAAGTTCTTCAGTCAAACTATCACTCTCATGGTTAGCGAAAGTCCCTATTTGACCCTTAGAGCTTCATTTCTTCAACCTATCTTCACCATAGTCACTATGGACGCAAGTCTGATGGGTTGGGGTGCTGTTTGGGAGTCCCATAGGGCGCAGGGATTATGTTCCCCTCAGGAGGCGAGGTTACCTATTAACTTCCTAGAACTTTGTGCTACTCTTTTGGCCCTTCAGTCTTAGCCCCTTCTCAAACTGGAAAAATGAATTTGGTTCCAGTCAGTCAATGTCACTGCCTTAGCATACATCAATAATCAGGGAGGGACTTGAAGCATGCGGTATCTCACATTCTGTCTTGGGCAGAGGAAAACCACTGCACTCAATATCAGCCATTCAAATTCCCGAGGGAACAATTAGGAAGCAGATTGGTCTCTTCATAAGGACGTGTTTGATCAATTAGTACTGAGGTGAAGTCTTCCAGAAATAGATCCAATGTCATTCAAATTAAACTGCAAACTTACGGGTTATTGTGCCAGGTCAAGAGATCCAAGAGCTCACATGATAGCTGCTCTAGTCTGTCCTTGGAACTTTTAACTGGCCTATCTATTTCCTCCGTTTGTTCTTCTTCCAAGAGTCAATGTCAGAACCAAACCTTAATCTGCTTTTATAATTCTCATAGCTGTGCCATGGCCCTGCAGAACTTGGTATGCGAACCTAATTCAGATGTAATTTCTTCCTCCATGGGCTATTCCCCGAAGGAAAGATCTCCTGTCTCAAGGACCCTTGTGCCATCAGGATCTCAAACCTCTGAATTTAAAGGAATGGTGGTTGAAAGCCTACATATCAAACAGATTTCTCGGATTATTTTATCTCTACTGCAAGCCAGAAAGCCTGTCATGCAGAGAATTTATCATAAGATTTGTAAAGCTTACTTTCTTTGGTGTTCTTCTAGAGATTTCTCTAGGAAGTCTTTTTTAGAATCCCCAGAATTCTTCAGTTCTTTCAGGATGTACTGGATAAGGTTTTATCAACTTGTTCTTTATAGGGCCAGATCTTGACTTTATCTGTTTTATTTCATAAGAAGCTGGCTAAGTTGCCTGATTTTCAAACTTTTGTGCAAGCCTTGGTGAGAATTTACCCTGTTATTAGGCCCATTTCTCCCTTTTGTAATTTGAATCTGGTTCTTTATTTTCTGCAAGGTCCCCCTTTTTTTTCTAGCCGTTACTTCCGCTAGAAGAGTTTCTGAATTATCAGCTCTGTCTTCTGATAACCCCCTTCTTGGTCTTTCATCAGGACCAAAATAAATTATTTTCTTTAGAGAATATTAATCAGGAAATTGTTTTTCCTTCACTGTGCCCAAATCCTTCTAATTTTAAGAAACGCCTACTACACAATTTGGATGTAGTGAGAGCCTTAAAATTTTATCTTAAGGCTACTTAAGATTTTAGACACACTTCAAGTTTATTTGTCCACTTTTTATTCCCAGAAAGGGTCAGAAGGCTATAGCAGTGGCCTTGGCTTCATGGCTGAAGCAGACTATTCGTCAAAGGGACAGATTAAACTTACATGATTCATATATGGCATGTAATTTTAATCAACTTTGCAATTTACTTTTATCATCAAATTTGCTTTGTTCTTCTGGTATACTTTGTTGAAAGCTAAACCTAGGTAGGCTCATATGCTATATTTCTAAGCCCTTGAAGGCTGTCTCTTATCTGAAGTTTTTCACAGAGGGCTTTAGTTCATGTGTGCCATATAGATAACGTTGTGCTCACACCAGTGGAGTTATTTAAAAGTCAGCACTAATTGCCTGAAATCCAAGTCTGTTAAAAAGATCTGAGATGAGGAGGCAGTCTGCAGAAGCTTAGATACAAGGCAATCAGAGGTAAAAAGTATATTTAAGATAACTGTTAGACAATGGGTGGGGACTAAATGTGCAATAAAGGGATTATCTATTTTTTTAAATAACATTTTTGGTGTTTACGGTCCCTTTAAGCTTATTTGGTTGCGGGAAATTCTGCTAGGTCTGTATCTACTTAGGCCTGTAAAAATTATCTTGGAACAGATTTGCAAGGTGACAACTTGGTCTTCTCTTCATACTTTTTCTATATTTTTACTATTTTTCTTTTTCTGTCTTTACTACCTTTTCTATGTCTCTCCTCTGCTCGGCTATACATAAACTGAGTGGGGAGAGGCGTTTGGAGGGATTTAAGCTCTTGTGCAGGTTCTTGACCTCCTACTGGTGGCGGGAAATATATCCCATATGTTATGGTCACCTATGGACTTTCATCCTGAAAGAGAGAAATTTACTTCAATCATGTTTCAATATGCTCTTTGTTAGTTCTGTGTTAAATGCAAATGAATTATCAAGACAACAAACTCAACACACGCTCCCCCCACGCCTCCCATATATTCTCTTGTGCCCCCCTGAGGAGGCCCACCTCACACTTTGAAAGCCCCTGATCTACAGTTTATTTATAAATGCTTCATAAAGAAATTATCACACATTATTAATAAATATATATGAAATATCATGTTATATGAGAGGATGCCTTAAGAAACTAGTGACTTAGTAGATGAAAAACACGTATTTTACTTTGTCACATTTCTCACTATGTTAAAAAAGAACACTTCTCATTTAAACTGTTTTTTAATGGTTACATATAGAAAATAATTTAATAAAAGAATCTACTGCAGCATATTCATTGGTTCATTTTCCTATCTGACTTGTGTAATGCATGACATGACAATTTATATTCAATGTTCTCTATATTTGTAAGCATTATCTAATCATGCGACTGTTCTTCATCTTGCAGTGGACTAAGGAGGATGGACTCAGAGCAGCCACCTCTGCTGTCCCAAATCTGTTTGTTCCAATGAATACAGACCCTAAGGAAGTACAAGAGATGAGAAACAAGGTACATTTAGTTCTAATTATTTTATGTATTTGTATTTATAATAACAAACCACATATTAATTTCAAGTGATTTATATTCTATGCAGATTAGTATTATATCATATTGTATGTTAACATTAGAGCTTAGGTGCTTTTTATGACAGACGTTGGGCAAGTAAAAACTATAATTGTTATTTTTCCCCCCACAAAATAAGATAATCCTTAAGATTGTTAGAAGAGCCTTTGACAAAGATTTTCCTTTTGCTTAATTCACAAACATGGTATAGATGAGTGAATCAACAGACATGCAGAAATGTCGTACTACAGTTCTGTGTCTACATGTCACATTAACAGAAACCCTGATATCTAGGCACTCTGGGCTTGTAGCAACATTCAACCCAAAATGTTAGTTCTTAAAAAAAAAAAAAAAAAAAATTTAAAAAATGTATATATATAAATGTGTGTGTGTGTGCAGTTGTTTTGTTTTCTTTCTAATGACACGATGAGTCCACAGATCATCTAATTACTATTGGGAATATCACTCCTGCCCAGCAGGAGGCGGCAAAGAGCACCACAGCAAAGCTGTTAAATATCACCTCCCTTCCCTCCCACTCCAGTCATTCTCTTTGCCTTGTTAGAGCAAGAAAGTGGTAAAGTTAGGTGTTGGAAAAAGATTCTTCAAGCAAGATTTTATTATTTTTTAAGTAGTGCAAGATTGTGCTACTTTGTTCTAGGGTGTAGCCATAGTCCACGTCATTCTCTTCAGTAGGGCAGTGGTGGATTTAGAGCACTGGGAACTTGTGGGACATAATTCTCACTGTGCCTCCATTGTAATTTATGCTGTCCTAACTCTGAAAGTCTGGGTAAAATTTCTCAGTCTTTTTTCTTTCCACAGGGCTGTGTGAGGGAGAGGACCTCTCAAACCTGGTGCGCTGCCTTGCTGTCGGGCAGATTTGTGAGGTAAGTGCTGACTTTATTTATTCTGGGAAGCAGAAGACACTCAGAAAAAGTGAGCACTTTATTTCAAAGAAAAAGAAAATAAGGGCCATTTAAGTTAAAGCACTTCATCTCTAACTCCTCCTGGGGTTACGTTGCAAGACATCGCTTCTCTCATGTCCTCTGCAGTTTCTGATGCATTGTCTACTTTTCCCATGCTGCAGGGAAAGCGCAAGAGGAAAAGTAAACATTCAGTGGGGGTTACTGATGCAGTTTTAGCTATTTCGGATGCCCCTTCCCAGAAGCCTGAGGAGGAGGATCTTTCGGTAGCATCTGAGAGGGAGATCTCAGATTCTGACAGTGTAATTCCTCCTGCTGATACTGAAGTTGTTTCCTTCAGGTTTAAGCTAGAACACCTCCGTCTGTTACTTAAGGAAGTTTTAGCTACATTGGATGACAGCGACACTATGGTAGTAATTCATCCTAAGAAATCCAGTAAGCTTAATAAATATTTTAATGTACCTTCCTCGGCAGAGGTTTTTCCAGTACCAGATCAAGCTTCTGAGATCATTGCTAAAGAATGGGAGAGACCAGGTATCCCTTTTTCCCCATTTCCTATATTTAAAAAGATGTTTCCCATAGCGGACTCTATCAAGGAGGCTTGGCAAACAGTACCTAAGGTGGAAGGAGCTATTTCCACTCTGGCCAACAGAACTACTATCCCCATAGAGGATAGTTGTGCCTTTAAAGATCCTATGGAGGGGTTACTTATGTATGTACTCCAAGGTTTAAAATGGCAACCTGCTGTGTGCATTGCTACTGTCACTAGTGCGGCGGCATATTGATTTGATGCGTTGTCTGATGCTATTAGGACAGACACTCCCCTTGATGAGATCCAGGATAGGATTAAACCCCTTAAGTTGGCTAATTCCTTTATTACTGATGCTTCCCTACAGGTTATCAAACTGGGAGCAAAGATTTCAGGTTTTGCTGTACTAGCCCGCAGAGCTTTATGGTTAAAACTTTGGTCTGCGGGGGGGCAGAGCCAGGAGCGGACAGAGATGGCCGCTTAAGTGTAAAGCTCTGCACAAGTATGACCAAAAAAGAACCTAAAGCATATAATTGCAGAGTGTAATGATCATGGAAAGTTGAATGATAAACAACTAAATCTGCCAGCTATACGGAGCTATCAATTCTGTAGATAGTTTTGGACTATAGTAAAGTGATCTGTTTATCGTCTGAACTCCTCAGGATTGAAAAAGTACAATGGCGGTTTTTGTTATAACTACGCCACAACACTACCAGACACTAGGCTGACCTGATGCTACTAATTATCCGGAGCTCGAAACTACACTAGTGTTACCATTTATCCAGCATATAGTAGAAGATGGAGCCTTCCACTTTTTTCATTTACTGGACATCCACCATGTGAGACTCCTAAACTCTATGGCTGAAGCATTTGGCTCTTCTCCTCAGAATCCGATAGGCATAGGTTCAGCCTCACCTGAGATGGAAACTGCCTCAGAGAATCTTGCCAACAACCAGGGTGTACTGCCAAAAGAATTAATGGAGACGCTACTAGACACGCAGGATAACGCTTCAGAGGTGACACCATGTGTGATGCTAAGTAGTTCGTCTTTCTCCTATATTTGCACACTTGCTTACCCTGTGGGGGATCAGTTGGACCAAGACGCGGCAGGAGTTTTGTGTTCATCGAGCGTGAAGACGGAGCTCTATGTGCAGGTTTCTCCTGATAGCAGACGTTTTGTAATGCAGGGCCTGAGCGAGTTTAGACATTTGTCATCCCGACATCTGGTGCATTGCTGTTCCTCACCACTCTTTGGACAGGCTGGCCTCAGGCGCGGCATTGGATAGTCCTTTTTTTTTTTTTTTTTTTTTTATTTATTTATTATCCAACAGTATACAAAAACATCCTTTGACCATTATTGCAGCATCATTGCACCTCACAAGGTGAATAATTCCAAACATTGTATTACAACAAGATCTTGCTTAACCATACAAGAGCAACCATAGCGATAGTCTGTGGCCTTAAGATTTTATCTAATTCGTATATCAATATTATGTACAATTCATTGGGCCTTATTTGCAAATAATTACAGCATCTGCGACGCAAGCCACGTGAGACATATAACCAAATATTATAATTCGTTAAGACGTGACTTTGAGCCAGTTAACACCCTCAGGGTCGGGCCTTGAGCTATCCCATAGCTCATTTTCCACTCGAGTAACCTACATTGGATTAATTCCGAATTAAGGCCAAAAACAAACAGTACACTAGTTGGAGGGATTTTATAGTTATTAAACAGACACAGAAGACCACAAAGGAAGAAAAAAAACAGAAGAGAAGGGGAAAAAATGTTTTTTGTATAGTCTTAGGAAGGGACTGGATTCTCTATCAGTAACTCTATCATCTCATCACTGGACTGCAACTGTTCTATACGGCTGATGGTAGCAGGGTTTCTCGGGAGAGTGTTTTTTTTTTTTTTTTTCCCTAACACTGGACTTTTTTATTGTGTATGGCATACATTTGTTTATTTTGCACCCAGGCTGATTGTTTTAAACAGTTATATAAAGGAAGCGGCAGTGTAAACTGGTAAAAGAGAGACACAAGCTTCTACAATGCGGCACTGACTAGCCCTCTAGGGGGATATATTCTTGTACTTATATTTCTTATGATCCTGGTTTCAGCGTCTATGTAATAACAAGGGATGTTGCAGTCAGGCACAAGCTGGGTCTGCTTAATTTGTATTGTTATTAACAGTTAATTTAATAAGACGACTTAAGTTACCAAACAGGCTGTATATAATAATAGGTCATATTAAAGCAATTGATAGTTTTATGGCATCATAGTTCAATGGGTTAAGGTTGTGCCTACCTTTTTACAGGTCAGTAGACTATGTTTGTGAGCCACATTTTAGTACTTAAAGGGACAGTCAACACCAGTATTTTTGTTGTTTAAAAAGAAAGATAATCCCTTTATTACCCATTCCCCAGGTTTGCAAAACCAACACTGTTATATTAATACACTTTTTATTTCTGTGACTAACTTGTATTTAAGCATCTTCTGACCGCCCCTAATCACATGACTTTTAGTTATTATCTATTGACTTGCATTTTAGCCAATTAGTGCAGTGTCTGCCACTAGCCACGGGCGTGATCACAATGCTATCTATATGGCCTACATGAGCTTGCTCTCCCCTGCTGCGAAAAGTAAATAAAATAGAGGCGGCCTTCAAGGGCTTAGAAATTATCATATGAGCCTTCCTAGGTTTGCTTTCAACTAGAATACCAAGAGAACAAAGCAAAATTGTTGATAAAAGTAAATTGGAAAGTTGTTTAAAATGAAATGCCCTATTTGAAAAATGAAAGTTTTTGTTTTGGGACTTGACTGTCCCTTTAAGATTAAGGTAACATAGAGTATGTTGATGTTCTCTGTTTACTTATACCCTAAAAATTGTTCTACTTGTGTTCTATAGATTATTAATATTTATATGCTAATGAGACAATGTTATTAACAACGGTGGGACACAAATCTGATGTGACATTATTATATTTTATACTGGGTGTCGCTCTTCTTTTCCAAAAGTGCTGCAGTCTATTTATTTTGTGTGGGCCAGGGTGTCCAACTTTACCTGGAGGGGATCAGCCTGATTCACACAAATAGATATTTGTTTACAGACTTTATTGCCTGTGTTCTGCAGACTTTCAGAACTAAAAATGTTATTGCTGGGGATGTTACCTACATATTGTGATGCATATGTATTGGTCTTTTCAATGTTACTAGTTGGTACTATGGTCGGTTGGGTTCATAGATACCTCAAGCACTTACCAAGCTTTTCCTAACTAGCATAACTTCAGTTCTCATTGCTATACAATAATATACATATATAGTATATTGGGTCTTTGGAAGATTTCCCATGTATTTACCAGTGCAGGTTGCTGTGCTGCTAGCGGCCGTGGCAGCATGGCTTTATAAGATTTACTTATGGAGACTTATATCTGTGGCTTAGTTAAGCCTTGAACATACCAGTCTTTTATTCCTCCACATGACATGGTAAATACACTTCTACCAGACTACAGAAGCCGTTCAGTGTAGCATTTATCATTTAGCATTCAACAAATGCTAATGTTTGTTTATAGCTAGTATGACCCCTGGAGATTACTGCCTTGCATCTCTTTGTATATGACCCTTTGGTATCCAATTTACATATGGAATTACTATTGACCCACAGCCTAATAAGATTTCTTTCATGTAATTAGCAAGAGTCCATGAGCTAGTGACGTATGGGATATACATTCCTTCCAGGAGGGGCAAAGTTTCCCAAACCTCAAAATGCCTATAAATACACCCCTCACCACACCCACAATTCAGTTTTACAAACTTTGCCTCCGATGGAGGTGGTGAAGTAAGTTTGTGCTAGATTCTACGTTGATATGCGCTCCGCAGCAAGTTGGAGCCCGGTTTTCCTCTCAGCGTGCAGTGAATGTCAGAGGGATGTGAGGAGAGTATTGCCTATTTGAATGCAGTGATCTCCTTCTACGGGGTCTATTTCATAGGTTCTCTGTTATCGGTCGTAGAGATTCATCTCTTACCTCCCTTTTCAGATCGACGATATACTCTTATATATACCATTACCTCTGCTGATTCTCGTTTCAGTACTGGTTTGGCTTTCTACAAACATGTAGATGAGTGTCCTGGGGTAAGTAAATCTTATTTTCTGTGACACTCTAAGCTATGGTTGGGCACTTTGTTTATAAAGTTCTAAATATATGTATTCAAACATTTATTTGCCTTGACTCAGAATGTTCAACATTCCTTATTTTTCAGACAGTCAGTTTCATATTTGGGATAATGCACTTGAATTTATCATTTTTTTCTTACCTTCAAAAATTTGACTCTTTTTTTCCCTGTGGGCTGTTAGGCTCGCGGGGGCTGAAAATGCTTCATTTTATTGCGTCATTCTTGGCGCGGACTTTTTGGCGCAAAAAAAAATTCTTTTCAGTTTCCGGCGTCATACGTGTCGCCGGAAGTTGCGTCATTTTGTGACGTTATTTTGCGCCAAAAATGTTGGCGTTCCGGATGTGGCGTCATTTTTGGCGCCAAAAGCATTTAGGCGCCAAATAATGTGGGCGTCTGATTTGGCGCTAAAAAATATGGGCGTCGCTTTTGTCTCCACATTATTTCAGTCTCATTTTTTTCATTGCTTCTGGTTGCTAGAAGCTTGTTCTTTGGCATTTTTTCCCATTCCTGAAACTGTCATTTAAGGAATTTGATCAATTTTGCTTTATATCTTGTTTTTTCTCTTACATATTGCAAGATGTCTCACGTTGCATCTGAGTCAGAAGATACTACAGGAAAATCGCTGTCTAGTGCTGGATCTACCAAAGCTAAGTGTATCTGCTGTAAACTTTTGGTAGCTATTCCTCCGGCTGTTGTTTGTATTAATTGTCATGACAAACTTGTTAATGCAGATAATATTTCCTTTAGTAAAGTACCATTGCCTGTTGCAGTTCCTTCAACATCTAAGGTGCAGAATGTTCCTGATAACATAAGAGATTTTGTTTCTGAATCCATAAAGAAGGCT
The DNA here is from genome assembly GCF_027579735.1 of Bombina bombina. Classification (NCBI taxonomy): domain Eukaryota; kingdom Metazoa; phylum Chordata; class Amphibia; order Anura; family Bombinatoridae; genus Bombina; species Bombina bombina. The sequence goes on along the minus strand of NC_069500.1, from coordinate 1,330,066,822 downwards.
ATGTCTGTTATTTCTCCTTCTAGTAAACGTAAAAAATCTTTTAAAACTTCTCTCCCTACAGATGAATTTTTAAATGAACATCATCATTCTGATTCTGATGACTCTTCTGGTTCAGAGGATTCTGTCTCAGAGATTGATGCTGATAAATCTTCATTTCTTTCATGTAATTAGCAAGAGTCCATGAGCTAGTGACGTATGGGATATACATTCCTACCAGGAGGGGCAAAGTTTCCCAAACCTTAAAATGCCTATAAATACACCCCTCACCACACCCACAATTCAGTTTTACAAACTTTGCCTCCGATGGAGGTGGTGAAGTAAGTTTGTGCTAGATTCTACGTTGATATGCGCTCCGCAGCAAGTTGGAGCCCGGTTTTCCTCTCAGCGTGCAGTGAATGTCAGAGGGATGTGAGGAGAGTATTGCCTATTTGAATGCAGTGATCTCCTTCTACGGGGTCTATTTCATAGGTTCTCTGTTATCGGTCGTAGAGATTCATCTCTTACCTCCCTTTTCAGATCGACGATATACTCTTATATATACCATTACCTCTGCTGATTCTCGTTTCAGTACTGGTTTGGCTTTCTACAAACATGTAGATGAGTGTCCTGGGGTAAGTAAATCTTATTTTCTGTGACACTCTAAGCTATGGTTGGGCACTTTGTTTATAAAGTTCTAAATATATGTATTCAAACATTTATTTGCCTTGACTCAGAATGTTCAACATTCCTTATTTTTCAGACAGTCAGTTTCATATTTGGGATAAATGCATTTGTTTCAATCATTTTTTCTTACCTTCAAAAATTTGACTCTTTTTTCCCTGTGGGCTGTTAGGCTCGCGGGGGCTGAAAATGCTTCATTTTATTGCGTCATTCTTGGCGCAGACTTTTTTGGCGCAAAATTTTTTTTTCTGTTTCCGGCGTCATACGTGTCGCCGGAAGTTAAGTCATTTTTTGACGTTTTTTTGCGTCAAAAATGTCGGCGTTCCGGATGTGGCGTCATTTTAGGCGCCAAATAATGTGGGCGTCTTTTTTGGCGCTAAAAAATATGGGCGTCACTTTTGTCGCAACATTATTTAAGTCACATTATTTATTGCTTCTGGTTGCTAGAAGCTTGTTCACTGGCATTTTTTTCCCATTCCTGAAACTGTCATTTAAGGAATTTGATCAATTTTGCTTTATATGTTGTTTTTTTCTTTTACATATTGCAAGATGTTCCACGTTGCAACTGAGTCAGAAGATACTTCAGGAAAATCACTGCCCAGTGCTGGAGTTACCAAGCTAAGTGTATCTGCTATAAACTTTTGGTATCTGTTTCTCCAGCTGTTGTTTGTATTGCATGTCATGTCAAACTTATTAATGCAGATAGAATTTCCTTTAGTACTGTTACATTACCTGTTGCTGTTCCGTCAACATCTAATTTTCAGAGTGTTCCTGATAACATAAGAGATTTTATTTTTTAAATCCATTAAGAAGGCTATGTCTGTTATTTCTCCTTCTAGTATACATAAAAGTCTTTTAAAACTTCTCTTTTTTCAGATGAATTTTTAAATGAACATCATCATTCTGATACTGATAATGGTTCTTCTGGTTCAGAGGTTTCTGTCTCAGAGGTTGATGCTGATAAATCTTTGTATTTGTTCAAGATGGAATTTATTCGTTCTTTACTTAAAGAAGTATTATTTGCATTAGAAATAGAGGATTCTGGTCCTCTTGATACTAAATGTAAACGTTTAAATAAGGTTTTTAAATCTCCTGTAGTTATTCCAGAAGTGTTTTATCTCCCTGATGCTATTTCTGAAGTAATTTCCAGGGAATGGAATAATTTGGGTAATTTATTTACTCCTTCTAGACGTTTAAGCAATTATATCCTGTGCCATCTGACAGATTAGAGTTTTTTGGGACAAAAATCCCTAAGGTTATGGGGCTGTCTCTACTCCTGCTAATGTACTACTATTCCTACGGCAGATAGTACTTCATTTAAGGATCCTTTAGATAGGAAAATTGAATCCTTTCTAAGAAAAGCTTACTTATGTTCAGGTAATCTTCTTAGACCTGCTATATTTTTAGCGGATGTTGCTGCAGCTTCAACTTTTTGGTTAGAAGCTTTAGCGCAACAAGTAACAGATCATAATTTTATAGCATTATTATTATTCTATAACATGCTAATAATTTTATTGGTGATACCATCTTTTGATATCATTAGAGTTGATGTCAGGTATATGTCTAGCTATTTTAGCTAGAAAAGCTTTATGGATTAAACTTGGAATGCTGATATGTCTTCTAAGTCAACTTTGCTTTCCCTTTCTTTCCAGGGTAAATAATCATTTTCGTTCCTTTCCTCACAACAAGGAACAAAAGCCTGATCCTTCATCCTCAGGAGCGGTATCAGTTTGGAAACTATTTCCAGTTTGGAATATATCCAAGCCTTATAGAAACCTATAGCCAGCTCCTAAGTACCTATGAAGGTGCGGCCCTTATTCAAGCTCAGCTGGTATGGGGCAGATTACGTTTTCTTCAAAGAAATTTGGATCAATTCCGTTCTCAATCTCTGGTTTCAGAAAGGTACAGAATTGGCTTCAAGTTAAGGCCTCCTGCTAAGAGATTTTTTTCTTTCCCGTGTCCCAGTTAACACAGCAAAGGCTCAGCATTTCTGAAATGTGTTTCAGATCTAGAGTTGGCTGGAGTATTTATGCCAGTTCCAGTTCTGGAACAGGGGCTGGGGTTTTATTTTATCTCTTCATTGTACCAAAGAAGGTCAATTCCTTCAGACCAGTTCCGGATCTATCATTATTGAATCGTTATGTTAGGATACCAACATTCAAGATGGTTACTGTAGGACTATCCTGCCTTTTGTTTAGCAAGGGCATTATATGTCTACAATAGATTTACAGGATGTGTATCTGCATATTCCGATTCATCCAGATCACTTTTAGTGTCTGAGATTCTCTTTTTAGACAAGCATTACCAGTTTTTTGGCTCTACCGTTTGGCCTAGCCTCAGTTCCAAGAATTTTTTTCAAAGGTTCTCGGTGCCCTTCTTTCTGTAATCAGAGAACAGGCTTCTCATCTAAACAAGAAACTTCCCAGGTATCTGTCCAGATCCCGGGATCCTCAGGCGGAGGCAGTGGATGCATTATCACTTCCTTGGAAGTATCATCCTGCCTATATCTTTCCGCCTCTAGTTCTTCTTCCAAGAGTAATCTCCAAGATTCTGAAGGAATGCTCGTTTGTTCTGCTGGTAGCTCCGGCATGGCCTCACAGGTTTTGGTATGCGGATCTTGTCCGGATGGCCTCTTGCCAACCGTGGACTCTTCCGTTAAGACCAGACCTTCTGTCTCAAGGTCCTTTTTTCCATCAGGATCTGAAATCCTTAAATTTAAAGGTATGGAGATTGAATGCTTGATTCTTGGTCAAAGAGGTTTCTCTGACTCTGTGATTAATACTATGTTTCAGGCTCGTAAATCTGTATCCAGAGAGATATATTATAGAGTCTGGAAGACTTATATTTCTTGGTGTCTTTCTCATAATTTTTCTTGGCATTCTTTTAGAATACCGAGAATATTACAGTTTCTTCAGGATGGTTTAGATAAGGGTTTGTCCGCAAGTTCCTTGAAAGGACAAATCTCTGCTCTTTCTGTTCTTTTTCACAGAAAGATTGCTATTCTTCCTGATATTCATTGTTTTGTACAAGCTTTGGTTCGTATAAAGCCTGTCATTAAGTCAATTTCTCCTCCTTGGAGTTTGAATTTGGTTCTGGGGGCTCTTCAAGCTCCTCCATTTGAACCTATGCATTCATTGGACATTAAATTACTTTCTTGGAAAGTTTTGTTCCTTTTGGCCATCTCTTCTGCCAGAAGAGTTTCTGAATTATCTGCTCTTTCTTGTGAGTCTCCTTTTCTGATTTTTCATCAGGATAAGGCGGTGTTGCGAACTTCTTTTGAATTTTTACCTAAGTTGTGAATTCCAACAACATTAGTAGAGACATTGTGGTTCCTTCATTATGTCCTAATCCTAAGAATTCTAAGGAGAAATCGTTGCATTCTTTGGATATTGTTAGAGCTTTGAAATATTATGTTGAAGCTACTAAGTCTTTCCGAAAGTTTATTTGTTATTTTTTCCGGTTCTAGAAAGGCCAGAAAACTTCTGCCATTTCTTTGGCATCTTGGTTGAAATCTTTAATTCATCTTGCCTATGTTGAGTCGGGTAAAACTCCGCCTCAGAGGATTACAGCTCATTCTACTAGGTCAGTTTCTACTTCCTGGGCGTTTAGGAATGAAGCTTCGGTTGATCAGATTTGCAAAGCGGCAACTTGGTCCTCTTTGCATACTTTTACCAAATTCTACCATTTTGATGTATTTTCTTCTTCTGAAGCAGTTTTTGGTAGAAAAGTACTTCAGGCAGCGGTTTCAGTTTGAATCTTCTGCTTATGTTTTTCATTAAACTTTATTTTGGGTGTGGATTATTTTCAGCAGGAATTGGCTGTCTAAATTTTATCCCTCCCTCTCTAGTGACTCTTGTGTGGAAAGATCCACATCTTGGGTAGTCATTATCCCATACGTCACTAGCTCATGGACTCTTGCTAATTACATGAAAGAAAACATAATTTATGTAAGAACTTACCTGATAAATTAATTTCTTTCATATTAGCAAGAGTCCATGAGGCCCGCCCTTTTTTGTGGTGGTTATGATTTTTTTGTATAAAGCACAATTATTCCAATTCCTTATTTTATATGCTTTCGCACTTTTTTCTTATCACCCCACTTCTTGGCTATTCGTTAAACTGAATTGTGGGTGTGGTGAGGGGTGTATTTATAGGCATTTTGAGGTTTGGGAAACTTTGCCCCTCCTGGTAGGAATGTATATCCCATACGTCACTAGCTCATGGACTCTTGCTAATATGAAAGAAATGAATTTATCAGGTAAGTTCTTACATAAATTATGTTATTTATTTAAAATGGAATTTATTCGTTCTTTACTTAAAGAAGTACTAATTGCTTTAGAAATAGAGGATTCTGGTCCTCTTGATACTAATTCTAAACGTTTAGATAAGGTATTTAAATCTCCTGTGGTTATTCCAGAAGTTTTTCCTGTTCCTAATGCTATTTCTGCAGTAATTTCCAAAGAATGGGATAAATTGGGTAATTCATTTACTCCTTCTAAACGTTTTAAGCAATTATATCCTGTGCCGTCTGACAGATTAGAATTTTGGGACAAAATCCCTAAAGTTGATGGGGCTATTTCTACCCTTGCTAAACGTACTACTATTCCTACGTCAGATGGTACTTCGTTTAAGGATCCTTTAGATAGGAAAATTGAATCCTTTCTAAGAAAAGCTTATCTGTGTTCAGGTAATCTTCTTAGACCTGCTATATCATTGGCTGATGTTGCTGCAGCTTCAACTTTTTGGTTGGAAACTTTAGCGCAACAAGTAACAGATCATGATTCTCATGATATTATTATTCTTCTTCAGCATGCTAATAATTTTATCTGTGATGCCATTTTTTATATTATCAGAGTTGATGTCAGGTTTATGTCTCTAGCTATTTTAGCTAGAAGAGCTTTATGGCTTAAGACTTGGAATGCTGATATGGCTTCTAAATCAACTCTACTTTCCATTTCTTTCCAGGGTAACAAATTATTTGGTTCTCAGTTGGATTCTATTATCTCAACTGTTACTGGTGGGAAAGGAACTTTTTTACCACAGGATAAAAAATCTAAGGGTAAAAACAGGGCTAATAATCGTTTTCGTTCCTTTCGTTTCAACAAAGAACAAAAGCCTAATCCTTCATCCTCAGGAGCAGTTTCAGTTTGGAAACCATCTCCGGTCTGGAATAAATCCAAGCCTGCTAGAAAGGCAAAGCCTGCTTCTAAGTCCACATGAAGGTGCGGCCCTCATTCCAGCTCAGCTGGTAGGGGGCAGGTTACGTTTTTTCAAAGAAATTTGGATCAATTCTGTTCACAATCTTTGGATTCAGAACATTGTTTCAGAAGGGTACAGAATTGGTTTCAAGATGAGACCTCCTGCAAAGAGATTTTTTCTTTCCCGTGTCCCAGTAAATCCAGTGAAAGCTCAAGCATTTCTGAATTGTTTCAGATCTAGAGTTGGCTGGAGTAATTATGCCAGTTCCAGTTCCGGAACAGGGGATGGGGTTTTATTCAAATCTCTTCATTGTACCAAAGAAGGAGAATTCCTTCAGACCAGTTCTGGATCTAAAAATATTGAATCGTTATGTAAGGATACCAACGTTCAAGATGGTAACTGTAAGGACTATCTTGCCTTTTGTTCAGCAAGGGCATTATATGTCCACAATAGATTTACAGGATGCATATCTGCATATTCCGATTCATCCAGATCATTATCAGTTCCTGAGATTCTCTTTTCTGGACAAGCATTACCAGTTTGTGGCTCTGCCGTTTGGCCTAGCTACAGCTCCAAGAATTTTTACAAAGGTTCTCGGTGCCCTTCTGTCTGTAATCAGAGAACAGGGTATTGTGGTATTTCCTTATTTGGACGATATCTTGGTACTTGCTCAGTCTTTACATTTAGCAGAATCTCATACGAATCGACTTGTGTTGTTTCTTCAAGATCATGGTTGGAGGATCAATTTACCAAAAAGTTCATTGATTCCTCAGACAAGGGTAACTTTTCTGGGTTTCCAGATAGATTCAGTGTCCATGACTCTGTCTTTAACAGACAAGAGACGTCTAAAATTGATTTCAGCTTGTCGAAACCTTCAGTCACAATCATTCCCTTCGGTAGCCTTATGCATGGAAATTCTAGGTCTTATGACTGCTGCATCGGACGCGATCCCCTTTGCTCGTTTTCACATGCGACCTCTTCAGCTCTGTATGCTGAATCAATGGTGCAAGGATTACACAAAGATATCTCAATTAATATCTTTAAAACCGATTGTTCGACACTCTCTAACGTGGTGGACAGATCACCATCGTTTAATTCAGGGGGCTTCTTTTGTGCTTCCGACCTGGACTGTAATTTCAACAGATGCAAGTCTCACAGGTTGGGGAGCTGTGTGGGGATCTCTGACGGCACAAGGAGTTTGGGAATCTCAGGAGGTGAGATTACCGATCAATATTTTGGAACTCCGTGCAATTTTCAGAGCTCTTCAGTTTTGGCCTCTTCTGAAGAGAGAATCGTTCATTTGTTTTCAAACAGACAATGTCACAACTGTGGCATACATCAATCATCAAGGAGGGACTCACAGTCCTCTGGCTATGAAAGAAGTATCTCGAATTTTGGTTTGAGCGGAATCCAGCTCCTGTCTAATCTCTGCGGTTCATATCCCAGGTATAGACAATTGGGAAGCGGATTATCTCAGTCACCAAACGTTGCATCCGGGCGAATGGTCTCTTCACCCAGAGGTATTTCTTCAGATTGTTCAAATGTGGGAACTTCCAGAAATAGATCTGATGGCGTCTCATCTAAACAAGAAACTTCCCAGGTATCTGTCCAGATCCCGGGATCCTCAGGCGGAGGCAGTGGATGCATTATCACTTCCTTGGAAGTATCATCCTGCTTATATCTTTCCGCCTCTAGTTCTTCTTCCAAGAGTAATCTCCAAGATTCTGAAGGAATGCTCGTTTGTTCTGCTGGTAGCTCCGGCATGGCCTCACAGGTTTTGGTATGCGGATCTTGTCCGGATGGCCTCTTGCCAACCGTGGACTCTTCCGTTAAGACCAGACCTTCTGTCTCAAGGTCCTTTTTTCCATCAGGATCTGAAATCCTTAAATTTAAAGGTATGGAGATTGAACGCTTGATTCTTGGTCAAAGAGGTTTCTCTGACTCTGTGATTAATACTATGTTACAGGCTCGTAAATCTGTATCTAGAGAGATATATTATAGAGTCTGGAAGACTTATATTTCTTGGTGTCTTTCTCATCATTTTTCTTGGCATTCTTTTAGAATTCCGAGAATTTTACAGTTTCTTCAGGATGGTTTAGATAAGGGTTTGTCCGCAAGTTCCTTGAAAGGTCAAATCTCTGCTCTTTCTGTTCTTTTTCACAGAAAGATTGCTAATCTTCCTGATATTCATTGTTTTGTACAAGCTTTGGTTCGTATAAAACCTGTCATTAAGTCAATTTCTCCTCCTTGGAGTTTGAATTTGGTTCTGGGAGCTCTTCAAGCTCCTCCGTTTGAACCTATGCATTCATTGGACATTAAATTACTTTCTTGGAAAGTTTTGTTCCTTTTGGCCATCTCTTCTGCCAGAAGAGTTTCTGAATTATCTGCTCTTTCTTGTGAGTCTCCTTTTCTGATTTTTTATCAGGATAAGGCGGTGTTGCGAACTTCTTTTGAATTTTTACCTAAAGTTGTGAATTCCAACAACATTAGTAGAGAAATTGTGGTTCCTTCATTATGTCCTAATCCTAAGAATTCTAAGGAGAAATCGTTGCATTCTTTGGATGTTGTTAGAGCTTTTAAATATTATGTTGAAGCTACTAAGTCTTTCCGAAAGACTTCTAGTCTATTTGTTATTTTTTCCGGTGCTAGAAAAGGCCAGAAAGCTTCTGCCATTTCTTTGGCATCTTGGTTGAAATCTTTAATTCATCTTGCCTATGTTGAGTCGGGTAAAACTCCGCCTCAGAGGATTACAGCTCATTCTACTAGGTCAGTTTCTACTTCCTGGGCGTTTAGGAATGAAGCTTCGGTTGATCAGATTTGCAAAGCAGCAACTTGGTCCTCTTTGCATACTTTTACTAAATTCTACCATTTTGATGTATTTTCTTCTTCTGAAGCAGTTTTTGGTAGAAAAGTACTTCAGGCAGCGGTTTCAGTTTGAATCTTCTGCTTATGTTTTTCATTAAACTTTATTTTGGGTGTGGATTATTTTCAGCAGGAATTGGCTGTCTTTATTTTATCCCTCCCTCTCTAGTGACTCTTGTGTGGAAAGATCCACATCTTGGGTAATCATTATCCCATACGTCACTAGCTCATGGACTCTTGCTAATTACATGAAAGAAAACATAATTTATGTAAGAACTTACCTGATAAATTCATTTCTTTCATATTAGCAAGAGTCCATGCGGCCCGCCCTTTTTTTGTGGTGGTTATGATTTTGTATAAAGCACAATTATTCCAATTCCTTATTTTATATGCTTTCGCACTTTTTTATCACCCCACTTCTTGGCTATTCGTTAAACTGAATTGTGGGTGTGGTGAGGGGTGTATTTATAGGCATTTTGAGGTTTGGGAAACTTTGCCCCTCCTGGAAGGAATGTATATCCCATACGTCACTAGCTCATGGACTCTTGCTAATATGAAAGAAATTAATTTATCAGGTAAGTTCTTACATAAATTATGTTTTTTGCTGGGTACTCCCTTATTACCCAATTGTACCTGTTATAATCTTTTACCTAAGTACCTGGCTTTATGTTAAGCTTTTCACTTTGTCTGCGGATTCCTTAAGTAGTCCCCATAGCTTTCAGAGTTCCTAAGAATATAATTTACATGTATATAAATTTTGTCCTAGAACTCTGATCACAAGGCCTTCTAGCCATATCAATACACTTGCATATATAGCCCTAGTAAAGTTGCCTATATTAGACAGACAGTTAATCTCGCATGATTCTTATAACAGTTATCTAGAATGTAAGAAAAAAGCCTTAGTGGGGGCTGGACCTACACTAGTGCTACTCTATATAGTCTCCCTTTTCATAATACTATAAACGAACTACTTAACCAGTGCTAGGTTTAATGCCTTAAACATCTAGGCTCTCCCATGCAGGGTATGGCATTGACCCATCTTTCAATTAACTCATTCATATGTGCCCTCTGATAACCCAGGTGCTTGTGAAACTCTTAGAACATATTTGGAGCTTTGTTTATATATTTCTTGCCTACCATACTTTAATTACCACCTCCCCCCCCCTCCTATAATATACCTCCTATTCCAGGAGGGTTAACTATGCGGTTTCTCTAGCCAATACCGCACCTTAATTTCCTCTTCTTTTTTTTTTACAATTATATCTTGCAATATAAAATAATATTGACATTACTCTTCCTCCCAAGTTTAGCAAGATTGTCTAGCATTATCTTCTTTTCTAACAAACCGAAAATTTAGTTTACATTTGATGTTCACCTTGTTGTTATATCTCCCTGAGCAACTCCTATGCAGATAATTGGGCCCAAGAGGTCTTAGCTGTTCATTAAGGGAAATATTTCTAAGAAGAAATTTGAAAATATGAGGTCCTGCTTTCAAATATGTTTACACAACGAAAGGGTGAGCGCTAATAAATAGCTAGTGATAACCTCAATGATATATAAGCATGTAAATACAATTAGAATTGCCAGCAATTTGGCATGTTAAAGGAAAGTTCAATTTCAGATTAAGAAGTGTATCTTTCTTCCCAACAATGTCAGCCTCCTCCTCACCAACAATGGTCCAGAGATGCTATATAAAAGACAAAACAAAGGGGCGCCTCATGTGTAGTATCAAATAAGCATAAAGCCACAGAAAAAAGCCAAATGGGTACTCACAAGGCTCTGGAGCACACCTATGTGCTTGTAGGGACAGGCTACAGATTGTATCAGGTGTGACAGCTCACCCACAGAGGATATCAGTCATTAACTGTAGTAGGAAAATAAAACACAGGAAAAGCACCAAATTGTGCAGATCACAAAGGATATGGTGTTTGACTTAGCACAAAGAAAGATTGGGTACTCACATATTAGATGAGCACACTTATGTGCTAGTAGGAGCAAGCTGGCATATTATGGTAAGGTGTGTCAGCTCACCACCAAGGGACTTTTCCTTAGGATGCAATATCCAAAAGTGGCAGACTTCAGTGTGTTAGGTTCCACTCCAAGCAGGTGCAGGCAGGTAAAATCACTCGAGTAATTTTTTAAAAAATTAAAAAGTTCTATTTATTAAAAACAAATTAAAATACATATACAAAGGAGTGAACTAGGGGCATACAGTCAAGCCCCTGTAAATGCAACGCATTTCCTGGCTCATACGCCGTTTCCTCAGGCATATTAAAAAAAAAAAAAAAAAAAAAACCTTGGTCTGCGGATGTGTCATCTAAGTCTAAATTTTAAGCGATTCCTTACAATATCTCTGATATTACGGGAGGAAAGGGTCATCTTCTCCCTCAAGATAAGAGATGCAAACAAAAGGGACGTCAGAGTAATTTTCTTTCCTTTCGAAATTTCAAGGGAAATTCTTCTGCTTCCTCTTCTTACGCTCCCTTCAAGGATAAGACCTTGTTTGGACCTGGTCTTGCAAAAAGCCCTCTGGTGGAGCAGGAACAGAGAAACCGGTTTTAAATCAGGAGTCCCAGTTTCAGATCCGGGCATGGCTGTGACCTTTTAGAACTCTGATACCTCAGGTGGAAAAAGGTTTTTCCTATCACAAGACTAGTAAGCCAAACCTATAGGACGTCAGTTTTTTTCGTTCCTTTCATAGTTTCAAAAGAAATTTTTCCTCTTCCAAGCAAGGGGAAAGCAATCTAAAAAGCTGCAGTTGAGTCTAATTTAGCATGAAGGGTTGGACCCTGATCAGGAGGGACAGACTTTATCTGTTTCTCAAACTTGGATACTAGATGTCCCAGATATAGGGCTGTGGATATAGTATTTCAGTGTTATCTATAGACTTTTTAATTTTTCCTCCTGGGTGTAGGTTCCTCTTAAAGGGACAGTATACACTCATTTTCATATAATTGCATGTAATAGACACTACTATAAAGAATAAGATGCACAGATACAGATATAAAAATCCAGTATAAAATGGTTTAAAAACGTACTTAGAAGCTTTCCGTTTAGCTCTGTTGAAAAGGCAGTTGGAAAGCCCACTGCAAGTGGGAAATAAGACACTCCCCCCCTCCCCCTTCTTTTGCATATGAAAAGACCTTTTACACAAACAGGAGCAAGCTGGAGAAGGTAGCTGACGGTATTCAAATAAAACTTTGGGGCTTGGTTAGGAGTCTGAAAATCAGAGCAATGTTCTTTAAAAATAAGCAAAATTATACATTTTAAAAAACAAACACTTTATGGGCTTTATAAATAGATCATCTACAAAACATTTATGCAAAGAAAAAATGAGTGTATAATGTCCCTTTAAGATTATCTGCGGTCCAGATTATGAGAGACTTTCTTGTTATGTGTTCAAGATATTTCCTCTCTGGGAGTGATAGTTCTAGCTCCTGTACAGGAACGGTGGCTAAGATTGTATTCAAATCTGGTTGTGGTTCCCAAAGACAAGGGAACTTTTCGTCCTATTTAGACCTGAAGTGTCTCAATACATTTTTGTCAGGCTATCATTCAGAATTTAAACCATTCGTTCCATTCTTCCTTTGGTCCAAGAGGGTCAGTGCATGATGGCCATAGACCTGAAGGATGCTTTCTTTCATGTCCCTATTCTCAGGGATCATCATTTTCTTTTTTTCTTTTTTTTCAACAAGCAAACTCGCAATACAGAGATCTTGTCTTTTTTTGGTTCCCTTGGATGGACTGTAGATCGGGAAGAGAGTTCCCTTGTTCCAGCCACAAGGGTAGTTTTTTTTTTTTTAAGTAACCGCACTGGGTTTCCGATATATAAAGTATTTCCTGACAGAGGTAAGAAAATCCAAATTCTTTCTTCTTGCCTCTCTGCAAGGTATTTGGTCTGAAGGTCATTTCCATGAACGTCTTTCCCTTTTCTAGATTCCATTTGAGAGCTCTACTGGTATGCATGCTCTGCCAATGGAACAGGGACCTTTCGGATCTTTCTCAGAGATAGATGTAGGAGCAGTCTGGGACTCTTTAGAGGCGCAAGGACTATGGACTTGGGAAGAGTCTGCTCTCTTCGTAAACTTCTTGAAGTTGAGAGCGATTTTCAATGCTGATGACTTTGCCTTAGTTGTCCTTGGCCTTGTTTATTTGGTTGCAGTCGGACAATATCACCTCATTGTCTTACATCTACCACAAGGGAGGAACTAGGAATTCCTAGCCATGAAGGAGGTGGCTCGGATTGTTCAGTGAGTAGAGGCTCACAATTTGCTGTCTATCTGCCATCCACTGTCCAGGAGTGGACAAATGGGAAGCGGACTTCCTGAGCAGACTGCCTTTTTTTTATCCTGGTGAGTGGGCCCTCCATCTGGAGGTGTTCTTCTGGTTAACCCTCAAATGGGGGGGTGACAGAGTTTTTATCTGATGGCGTCTCAGCAGAGCGCCATGCTTTCTAGCGTTTGGTTCAAGATCAAGTGATCTGCAGGCTGCCCTGATCTGGCGGTTCTTTGGGTTTTCAGTCTAGCTTGCCGTTTCCTACATTTGCTCTACTCCTTCGAGTCATTGCTCGTATCTAACTGGAGTGAGCATCGGTTATTCTAATAACTCCTGCGTGGCTTCGCAGGACCTGGTATACAGACCTATTGAAGATGTTATTTCTTCCACTTTTGAGGTTGCCTCTAAGGAAGGACTTTCTAACACAGGGTCCATTCCTTCATTCAAATCTTGTTTCTCTGAAGCTGACTGTTGGGAGATTATCTGCTTAGTCTTTCTAAGCATGTTTCTAACCCCCCCCCCCGAGTCGGTCATTGAGTCTATGATTTAGACTCGGTAGCCGGTTTCTGGAAAGATTTTCCATAAGGTATAGCGTAAATACCTTTTATTGGTGTGAATCCAAGGGTTACTCTTGGAGTAAGGTCTGGATTCCTAGGTTTTTGTCTTTTTTCCAGGAAGGTCTGGAGAAAGGATTGTCAGACAGTACTCTGAAAGGTCAGATTTCTGCATTGTCTATTTTGTTACATAGCGTTTGGTGGATGTGCCACATGTTCTATCTTTAAATCAGGCTCTGGTCAGTATCAGGCCTGTGTTTTAGTCTATTGCTCCTCCTTGGAGCCTTATTCTTGTTCTTAACCCCTTAACGACCGAGGACGTGCAGGGTACGTCCTCAAAAAAAAAAAGGCAGTTAACGCCTGAGAACGTACCCTGCACGTCCTCGGTGTGGAAAGCAGCTGGAAGCGATCCTGCCCGCTTCCAGCTGCTTTCCGGTTATTGCAGTGATGCCTCGATATGGAGGCATCCTGCAATAACCTTTTGAAGCCATCCGATGCAGAGAGAGCCACTATGTGGCCCTCTCTGCACCGGAGATCGGTGGCTTCCTTCGTTGGTGGGTGGGAGCAGTACCGGGAGGCGGGTGGCGGCCATCGATGGCCCTGGAGATGTGGAGGGGGGCGGGATCGTGGGCGGGGATGCCTGGGGAGCGCACGGATGTGCGCGCGTGCACGGGAGGGCGGGGGCGGGTGCGTGCACGGGGAGGGAGCGGGTGGGAACCGCTACACTACAGAAAAAGGTTTAAAATAAATCAGTTAAAAAAAAGTAAAAAAACAAAAACGATCAATGAGGTGGTGGGGGTTTGTGGTGGTGGTGGTGGGGGGGGGGGGGGTTTGGGTAAGCTACACTACAGAAAAAAAAAAACCTAAGGAAAAAAAGCCCTTTTTTGTGCAAGCTGGGTACTGGCAGACAGCTGCCAGTACCCAAGATGGCCCCCAATAAGGCAGATGGGGAAGGTTACAGAGCTGTTATGGGGGGATCAGGGAGGTTGGAGGCTAAGGGGGGTCCTACACAGCAGAAGAATTTTTTTTTTTTTTTTTTTTTAAAAACCTAAACCCCCCAAAAAGCTTTTATTTTAGTACTGGCAGACTTTCTGCCAGTACTTAAGATGGCGGGGACAATTGTGGGGTGGGGGAGGGAAGGGAGCTGTTTGGGAGGGATCAGGGGGTCTGATGTGTCAGGTGGGAGGCTGATCTCTACACTAAAGCTAAAATTAACCCTGCAAGCTCCCTACAAACTTCCTAATTAACCCCTTCACTGCTAGCCATAATACACGTGTGATGCGCAGCAGCATTTTGCGGCCTTCTAATTACCAGAAAGCAACGCCAAAGTCATATATATCTGCTATTTCTGAACAAAGGGGATCCCAGTGAAGCATTTACAACCATTTGTGCCATAATTGCACAAGCTGCTTGTAAATAATTTCAGTGAGAAACCTAAAATTGTGAAAAATTTAACGTTTTTTTTTTTATTTGATCGCATTTGGCGGTGAAATGGTGGCATGAAATATACCAAAATGGGCCTAGATCAATACTTTGGGTTGTCTACTACACTACACTAAAGCTAAAATTAACCATACAAGCTCCCTACAAGCTCCCTAATTAACCCCTGCACTGCTGGGCATAATACACGTGTGGTGCGCAGCGGCATTTAGCGGCCTTCTAATTACCAAAAAGCAATGCCAAAGCCATATATGTCTGCTATTTCTGAACAAAGGGGATCCCAGAGAAGCATTTACAACCATTTGTGCCATAATTGCACAAGCTGTTTGTAAATAATTTCAGTGAGAAACCGAAAGTTTGTGAAAAAATTTGTGAAAAAGTGAACGATTTTTTGTATTTGATCGCATTTGGCGGTGAAATGGTGGCATGAAATATACCAAAATTGGCCTAGATCAATACTTTGGGATGTCTTCTAAAAAAAAAATATATACATGTCAATGGATATTCAGAGATTCCTGAAAGATATTAGTGTTCTAATGTAACTAGCGCTAATTTTGAAAAAAAGTAGTTTGGAAATAGCAAAATGCTACTTGTATTTATGGCCCTATAACTTACAAAAAAAGCAAAGAACATGTAAACATTGGGTATTTCTAAACTCAGGACAAAATTTAGAAACTATTTAGCATGGGTGTTTTTTGGTGGTTGTAGATGTGTAACAGATTTTGGGGGTCAAAGTTAAAAAAAGTGTGTTTTTTTTCCATTTTTTCCTCATATTTTATAATTTTTTTATAGTAAATTATAAGATATGATGAAAATAATGGTATTTTTAGAAAGTTAATTTAATGGCGAGAAAAACGGTATATAATATGTGTGGGTACAGTAAATGAGTAAGAGGAAAATTACAGCTAAACACAAACACCGCAAAAATGTAAAAATAGCCTTGGTCCCAAACGGACAGAAAATGGAAAAGTGCTGTGGTCATTAAGGGGTTAATGCTTTGCAGCAGGCTCCGTTTAAGCCATTGCATTCCATAGATATTAAGTCTTTATCTTGGAAGGTTTTGCTTCTTTTTGCTAATTCTTTTGCTCTGAGTGTTGGAACTCTGTTTGCAGTGTGATTCGCCTTATCTTATCTTTCATGCTGATAAGGCGGTTCTTCGTTCTAAGTTGGGTTTTCTTCATAAAGTGTTTTCAGAAGCAATTTTAATCAGGAAATTGTTGTTCCCTTTTTGTTTCCTAATCCTCCTCCTCATTAGGTACGTTTGTTGCAAAACTTGGTTGTTGTGTGTGCTCTATAATTCTTCCTTGTGATATAAATGTGTTTAAAATTTAGATAAAATATTCTTTATTAAACCACAAACCTCCTCCATATACATCTGATACATTACATGTGACATACAATGAGAAAAAAAAAAAAAAAAAAAGCATAAGAATCATAAAAAAGAATATAAAGAGCTTTCAGCAGCAGAGTAGATAGTACCTTACTCATAATTGTATTCTAAGGATCTCGTGGTACTCGCCTAGGGACCATTCCTTGAGCAGGTTTGCCATTGAAACTTTCTAACTTTGGCCTTAATCATTTGTTCATAAAATATCAACAATTAATCTAATCTGCTACCTTTGCTGCAGTCTATCTCAAAGCCTATGGAGGTTTCTCTCATTTTCATATTTTTCCCTCAATTACTTCTTTTATATGTCCTTGGCTATTGCAGTTCATATTGGAAGTATATAATCTTGGGGGGTAATATTCTTATAATTTCAGTAATATCATTTATCTAAATAGAACAGATAAACATAATTCAACAACTCCTGTATCACAACAAATCAAACTAATGAAGTCACGGGTGCCCCCCAACCTAGTACCTATTTATATGGCTATTAGTAGCTCCCTCATCAATTTTCCCTTTGTTGGGTAGTCTCCTATGTCAAATCAGCGACTGTCTACCTCTAAGGAATTCTTGCCTTTCTCCTCTACCCTGTCCCCTCACCTTCCCTAATTATCCAGTAAAACCAGATCTTCTGGAACGTAGGCCCTGTGTCTTGAATAAATGCTGCTGTCTCGTACATCGAATAAACCATCTGTATTCTGTTGAGGACCTCTGCCCATGTTGGCGCCTCATTTTTCCAATATTTAGCTATAGCTATTCTTGTGGTGGTGCATAGGATTCGAATGAAAGTGTTTATATGTGGGTTTAGTCTCGGAAGTGTCTCATGCAACAGCGCCTGAGCTGGCGTGAGAGAGATCCTTTCGCTTAACAGGGTGCTGAGCATTAAAGACAATTTCCTCCAAATGTTTTGGACTCTAGGGCAATCCCACCACATGTGAAGATATGATCCTCTAACTTTACATCCTCTATAACAGTATCTAGAGTTTCCTAATGTCATATGAGATGTTTTCATTGGTGTTAAGTACCATCTAAAGGTTGTCTTCAGTACATTCTCTCTAAGGTCTGCACTAATAAGGCCCTTACTAGCGTAATGAAATATATCATTCCAGTCGTCAATCGTATGCTCTCTTGCAATATCTTCCTCCCAATTTAGTAGCAATGTAGATTTAGTCGTGTATTTAGTTTCCTGTAGTGATATGTATAATCTAGATATTGCTTTCTTGGGTCTGTTGGTTGCTAAACATAAATTTTCGAGTCTCGTTCTTTGACTGTGTATTGTGGCCCTACTGATGTATGTTTGTATAGCTGATGTGATCTGCAAGTAGAGGAACCAGTGTATCTGAATAGGTTCTAGCTTCTGTCTAAGCTGTGTGAAGGTCAGTAATTTACCTTGTGAATATATATCTGCCACCCTGTATAAGCCTTTATTTTCCCATTTTTTGATATGGTATATAAACTCCTCATTTATCAAGTATTTTAGTGGTATTATCAGGGTTTGTCTAGGCATCAGTTTCCCTATCCGCTGTATCTTGGTCCATTGTTGTTTGGCCAATTTTGTGGATTTATTATGATAGATCTCTGGGTCTTTATCCTTTATGTTACCCCAGAAAATATCCTCGGGTCCCTCCATTCCCCCCATAGCAGCCTCCAAGGCAGGCCAGAGAACATCTTTTTGTCTTCTCCCAAGTATTGAGTTTTGCGCTAGTCTAGCTGCTGTATAATAATCATGCAAATTAGGAGCTCCCACCCCCCCCAATTGTCTATGTCTTGTCAGGATTTGGTGTGGGATCCTCGGGTGTTTATTATCCCTCAGAAATCTGTGTATGTCTTTTTGGAGATTCTCTAAGTCTGAACTGATAACTTTAATTGGGAGGACCCTGAACAGATAAAGGATTCTGGGTAGAATAGTCATCTTGACAGCAGACAGCCTCCCATACCAGGAGAATCCCATTTCTTTCATGTAATTAGCAAGAGTCCATGAGCTAGTGACGTATGGGATATACATTCCTACCAGGAGGGGCAAAGTTTCCCAAACCTCAAAATGCCTATAAATACACCCCCCACCACACCCACAATTCAGTTTTACAAACTTTGCCTCCGATGGAGGTGGTGAAGTAAGTTTGTGCTAGATTCTACGTTGATATGCGCTCCGCAGCAAGTTGGAGCCCGGTTTTCCTCTCAGCGTGCAGTGAATGTCAGAGGGATGTGAGGAGTATTGCCTATTTGAATGCAGTGATCTCCTTCTAAGGGGTCTATTTCATAGGTTCTCTGTTATCGGTCGTAGAGATTCATCTCTTACCTCCCTTTTCAGATCGACGATATACTCTTATATATACCATTACCTCTGCTGATTCTCGTTTCAGTACTGGTTTGGCTATCTACTATATGTAGATGAGTGTCCTGGGGTAAGTAAGTCTTATTTTCTGTGACACTCCTAGCTATGGTTGGGCACTTTGTTTATAAAGTTCTAAATATATGTATTCAAACATTTATTTGCCTTGACTCAGAATGTTCAACTTTCCTTATTTTCAGACAGTCGGTTTCATATTTGGGATAATGCATTTTAACATTTTTCTTACCTTAAAATTTGACTTTTTCCCTGTGGGCTGTTAGGCTCGCGGGGGCTGAAAATGCTTCATTTTATTGCGTCATTCTTGGCGCGGACTTTTTTGGCGCAAAAATTCTATTTCCGTTTCCGGCGTCATACGTGTCGCCGGAAGTTGCGTCATTTTTTGACGTTATTTTGCGCCAAAAATGTCGGCGTTCCAGATGTGGCGTCATTTTTGGCGCCAAAAAGCATTTAGGCGCCAAATAATGTGGGCGTCTTATTTGGCGCGAAAAAATATGGGCGTCACTTTTGTCTCCACATTATTTAAGTCTCATTTTTTATTGCTTCTGGTTGCTAGAAGCTTGTTCTTTGGCATTTTTTCCCATTCCTGAAACTGTCATTTAAGGAATTTGATCAATTTTGCTTTATATATATATATATATGTTGTTTTTTCTCTTACATATTGCAAGATGTCTCACGTTGCATCTGAGTCAGAAGATACTACAGGAAAATCGCTGTCAAGTGCTGAATCTACCAAAGCTAAGTGTATCTGCTGTAAACTTTTGGTAGCTATTTCTCCAGCTGTTGTTTGTATTGATTGTCATGACAAACTTGTTAAAGCAGATAATATTTCCTTTAGTAAAGTACCATTGCCTGTTGCAGTTCCTTCAACATCTAAGGTGCAGAATGTTCCTGATAATATAAGAGATTTTGTTTCTGAATCCATAAAGAAGGCTATGTCTGTTATTTCTCCTTCTAGTAAACGTAAAAAATCTTTTAAAACTTCTCTCCCTACAGATGAATTTTTAACTGAACATCATCATTCTGATTCTGATGATTCCTCTGGTTCAGAGGATTCTGTCTCAGAGGTTGATGCTGATAAATCTTCATATTTATTTAAAATGGAATTTATTCGTTCTTTACTTAAAGAAGTCCTAATTGCTTTAGAAATAGAGGATTCTGGTCCTCTTGATACTAAATCTAAACGTTTAAATAAGGTTTTTAAATCTCCTGTAGTTATTCCAGAAGTTTTTCCTGTCCCTGATGCTATTTCTGCAGTAATTTCCAAAGAATGGGATAATTTGGGTAATTCATTTACTCCTTCTAAACGTTTTAAGCAATTATATCCTGTGCCGTCTGACAGACTAGAATTTTGGGACAAGATCCCTAAAGTTGATGGGGCTATTTCTACCCTTGCTAAACGTACTACTATTCCTACGTCAGATGGTACTTCGTTTAAGGATCCTCTAGATAGGAAAATTGAGTCCTTTCTAAGAAAAGCTTATCTGTGTTCAGGTAATCTTCTTAGACCTGCTATATCTTTGGCTGATGTTGCTGCAGCTTCAACTTTTTGGTTGGAAACTTTAGCGCAACAAGTAACACATCGTGATTCTCATGATATTATTATTCTTCTTCAACATGCTAATAATTTTATCTGTGATGCCATTTTTGATATTATCAGAGTTGATGTCAGGTTTATGTCTCTAGCTATTTTAGCTAGAAGAGCTTTATGGCTTAAAACTTGGAATGCTGATATGGCTTCTAAATCAACTTTACTTTCCATTTCTTTCCAGGGTAACAAATTATTTGGTTCTCAGTTGGATTCCATTATTTCAACTGTTACTGGTGGGAAAGGAACTTTTTTACCACAGGATAAAAAATCTAAAGGTAAAAACAGGGCTAATAATCGTTTTCGTTCCTTTCGTTTCAACAAAGAACAAAAGCCTGATCCTTCATCCTCAGGAGCAGTTTCAGTTTGGAGACCATCTCCAGTTTGGAATAAATCCAAGCCAGCTAGAAAGGCAAAGCCTGCTTCTAAGTCCACATGAAGGTGCGGCCCTCATTCCAGCTCAGCTGGTAGGGGGCAGGTTACGTTTTTTCAAGGAAATTTGGATCAATTCTGTTCACAATCTTTGGATTCAGAGCATTGTTTCAGAAGGGTACAGAATTGGTTTCAAGTTGAGACCTCCTGCAAAGAGATTTTTTCTTTCCCGTGTCCCAGTAAATCCAGTAAAAGCTCAAGCATTTCTGAAATGTGTTTCAGATCTAGAGTTGACTGGAGTAATTATGCCAGTTCCGGAACAGGGGATGGGGTTTTATTCAAATCTCTTCATTGTACCAAAGAAGGAGAATTCTTTCAGACCAGTTCTGGATCTAAAAATATTGAATCGTTATGTAAGGATACCAACGTTCAAGATGGTAACTGTAAGGACTATCTTACCTTTTGTTCAGCAAGGGAATTATATGTCCACAATAGATTTACAGGATGCATATCTGCATATTCCGATTCATCCAGATCATTATCAGTTTCTGAGATTTTCGTTTCTGGACAAGCATTACCAGTTTGTGGCTCTGCCGTTTGGCCTAGCTACAGCTCCAAGAATTTTTACAAAGGTTCTCGGTGCCCTGCTGTCTGTAATCAGAGAACAGGGTATTGTGGTATTTCCTTTTTTGGACGATATCTTGGTACTTGCTCAGTCTTTACATTTAGCAGAATCTCATACGAATCGACTTGTGTTGTTTCTTCAAGATCATGGTTGGAGGATCAATTTACCAAAAAGTTCTTTGATTCCTCAGACAAGGGTAACCTTTCTGGGTTTCCAGATGGATTCAGTGTCCATGACTCTGTCTTTAACAGACAAGAGACGTCTAAAGTTGATTACAGCTTGTCGAAACCTTCAGTCACAATCATTCCCTTCGGTAGCCTTATGCATGGAAATTCTAGGTCTTATGACTGCTGCATCGGACGCGATCCCCTTTGCTCGTTTTCACATGCGACCTCTTCAGCTCTGTATGCTGAAGCAATGGTGCAAGGATTACACGAAGATATCTCAATTAATATCTTTAAAACCGATTGTTCGACACTCTCTAACATGGTGGACAGATCACCATCGTTTAATTCAGGGGGCTTCTTTTGTGCTTCCGACCTGGACTGTAATTTCAACAGATGCAAGTCTCACAGGTTGGGGAGCTGTGTGGGGATCTCTGACGGCACAAGGAGTTTGGGAATCTCAGGAGGTGAGATTACCGATCAATATTTTGGAACTCCGTGCAATTTTCAGAGCTCTTCAGTTTTGGCCTCTTCTGAAGAGAGAATCGTTCATTTGTTTTCAGACAGACAATGTCACAACTGTGGCATACATCAATCATCAAGGAGGGACTCACAGTCCTCTGGCTATGAAAGAAGTATCTCGAATTTTGGTTTGGGCGGAATCCAGCTCCTGTCTAATCTCTGCGGTTCATATCCCAGGTGTAGACAATTGGGAAGCGGATTATCTCAGTCGCCAAACGTTGCATCCGGGCGAATGGTCTCTTCACCCAGAGGTATTTCTTCAGATTGTTCAAATGTGGGAACTTCCAGAAATAGATCTGATGGCGTCCCATCTAAACAAGAAACTTCCCAGGTATCTGTCCAGATCCCGGGATCCTCAGGCGGAGGCAGTGGATGCATTATCACTTCCTTGGAAGTATCATCCTGCCTATATCTTTCCGCCTCTAGTTCTTCTTCCAAGAGTAATCTCCAAGATTCTGAAGGAATGCTCGTTTGTTCTGCTGGTAGCTCCGGCATGGCCTCACAGGTTTTGGTATGCGGATCTTGTCCGGATGGCCTCTTGCCAACCGTGGACTCTTCCGTTAAGACCAGACCTTCTGTCACAAGGTCCTTTTTTCCATCAGGATCTGAAATCCTTAAATTTAAAGGTATGGAGATTGAACGCTTGATTCTTGGTCAAAGAGGTTTCTCTGACTCTGTGATTAATACTATGTTACAGGCTCGTAAATCTGTATCTCGAGAGATATATTATAGAGTCTGGAAGACTTATATTTCTTGGTGTCTTTCTCATCATTTTTCCTGGCATTCTTTTAGAATACCGAGAATTTTACAGTTCCTTCAGGATGGTTTAGATAAAGGTTTGTCCGCAAGTTCTTTGAAAGGACAAATCTCTGCTCTTTCTGTTCTTTTTCACAGAAAGATTGCTATTCTTCCTGATATTCATTGTTTTGTACAAGCTTTGGTTCGTATAAAACCTGTCATTAAGTCAATTTCTCCTCCTTGGAGTTTGAATTTGGTTCTGGGAGCTCTTCAAGCTCCGCCGTTTGAACCTATGCATTCATTGGACATTAAATTACTTTCTTGGAAAGTTTTGTTCCTTTTGGCCATCTCTTCTGCCAGAAGAGTTTCTGAATTATCTGCTCTTTCTTGTGAGTCTCCTTTTCTGATTTTTCATCAGGATAAGGCGGTGTTGCGAACTTCTTTTGAATTTTTACCTAAAGTTGTGAATTCCAACAACATTAGTAGAGAAATTGTGGTTCCTTCATTATGTCCTAATCCTAAGAATTCTAAGGAGAAATCGTTGCATTCTTTGGATGTTGTTAGAGCTTTGAAATATTATGTTGAAGCTACGAAATCTTTTCGTAAGACTTCTAGTCTATTTGTTATCTTTTCCGGTTCTAGAAAAGGCCAGAAAGCTTCTGCCATTTCTTTGGCATCTTGGTTGAAATCTTTAATTCATCTTGCCTATGTTGAGTCGGGTAAAACTCCGCCTCAGAGAATTACAGCTCATTCTACTAGGTCAGTTTCTACTTCCTGGGCGTTTAGGAATGAAGCTTCGGTTGACCAGATCTGCAAAGCAGCGACTTGGTCCTCTTTGCATACTTTTACTAAATTCTACCATTTTGATGTATTTTCTTCTTCTGAAGCAGTTTTTGGTAGAAAAGTACTTCAGGCAGCGGTTTCAGTTTGAATCTTCTGCTTATGTTTTTCGTTAAACTTTATTTTGGGTGTGGATTTTTTTCAGCAGGAATTGGCTGTCTTTATTTTATCCCTCCCTCTCTAGTGACTCTTGTGTGGAAAGATCCACTTCTTGGGTAGTCATTATCCCATACGTCACTAGCTCATGGACTCTTGCTAATTACATGAAAGAAAACATAATTTATGTAAGAACTTACCTGATAAATTCATTTCTTTCATATTAGCAAGAGTCCATGAGGCCCGCCCTTTTTTTGTGGTGGTTATGATTTTGTATAAAGCACAATTATTCCAATTCCTTATTTTATATGCTTTCGCACTTTTTTATCACCCCACTTCTTGGCTATTCGTTAAACTGAATTGTGGGTGTGGTGGGGGGGTGTATTTATAGGCATTTTGAGGTTTGGGAAACTTTGCCCCTCCTGGTAGGAATGTATATCCCATACGTCACTAGCTCATGGACTCTTGCTAATATGAAAGAAATGAATTTATCAGGTAAGTTCTTACATAAATTATGTTTTTCCTCCACCTTCCTATGTCTGACCTAATTGCTTTGTATAGGGGAAAATAATTTGCAGCGTATAATTTAGAGGAGTGAGTAGTCAGCTTTATCCCCAGGTATTTGAGCCCATCTAATACCCATTTGAAGTCAAAATTTGTTTCAATTGCCTTCATGGTATGTTTGGGTAGCGATAGGGGGAGTGCTTCGCACTTGTCTGCGTTAATTTTATACCCCGATATCTGGGAGAATAATTGTATGGCGTGATATACGTGTGGCAACGAGATAAGTGGTTTCGTAATGGTGAGCAACACATCGTCTGCGAATAAGGTAATTTTGTGATGTATCTTCCCTACTTCTAGTCCCCAGATATCAGGACAATTACGTATATATGCAGCTAAGGGTTCTATGCATAGCGCAAAGATTAAGGGTGATAAAGGGCATCCCTGTCGTGTACCATTAAGTATATGTATAGTCTCAGACTGGTGTCCGATTGCTCTGACTTGGGCCGTGGGTGTCGAGTATAATCCCTCAATAGCTTTCATAAACCTTCCCTCAAAACCCATTAGTGACAGCACTCTCAACATATATTTCCAGTCGACCCGGTCGAATGCCTTCTCCGCATCCAAAGATAGGATCAGAGAAGGCATCCCCCTGTCCCGAAGAAAGTCAATAACCGATACCATTCTACGTATATTGTCGGGGGCCTCCCTGTCCTTGATAAATCCAACTTGATCAGGGTGTATGATTGAGGGCAGGATGTGTTTCAGTCTATTAGCTAGTATTTCTTTCATGTAATTAACAAGAGTCCATGAGCTAGTGACGTATGGGATATACATTCCTACCAGGAGGGGCAAAGTTTCCCAAACCTTAAAATGCCTATAAATACACCCCTCACCACACCCACAAATCAGTTTTACAAACTTTGCCTCCAAGGGAGGTGGTGAAGTAAGTTTGTGCTAGATTCTACGTTGATATGCGCTCCGCAGCAAGTTGGAGCCCGGTTTTCCTCTCAGCGTGCAGTGAATGTCAGAGGGATGTGAGGAGAGTATTGCCTATTGAATGCAGTGATCTCCTTCTACGGGGTCTATTTCATAAGGTTCTCTGTTATCGGTCGTAGAGATTCATCTCTTACCTCCCTTTTCAGATCGACGATATACTCTTATATTTACCATTTCCTCTACTGATTCTCGTTTCAGTACTGGTTTGGCTTTCTACAAACATGTAGATGAGTGTCCTGGGGTAAGTAAGTCTTATTTTCTGTGACACTCTAAGCTATGGTTGGGCACTTTATTTATAAAGTTCTAAATATATGTATTCAAACATTTATTTGCCTTGACTCAGAATGTTCAACTTTCCTTATTTCCAGACAGTCAGTTTCATATTTGGGATTATGCTTTAATTATCATATTTTTCTTACCTCAAAAATTTGACTTTTTCCCTGTGGGCTGTTAGGCTCGCGGGGGCTGAAAATGCTTCATTTTATTGCGTCATTCTTGGCGCGGACTTTTTTGGCGCAAAAATTCATTTCGTTTCCGGCGTCATACGTGTCGCCGGAAGTTGCGTCATTTTTTTGACGTTATTTTGCGCCAAAAATGTCGGCGTTCCGGATGTGGCGTCATTTTTGGCACCAAAAGCATTTAGGCGCCAAATAATGTGGGCGTCTTATTTGGTGCCAAAAAATATGGGCGTCGTTTTTGTCTCCACATTATTTCAGTCTCTTTTTTCATTTGCTTCTGGTTGCTAGAAGCTTGATGTTTGGCATTTTTTTCCCATTCCTGAAACTGTCTTATAAGGAATTTGATCTATTTTGCTTTATATGTTGTTTTTTCTCTTACATATTGCAAGATGTCTCACGTTGCATCTGAGCCAGAAGATACTACAGGAAAACCTCTGCCTGCTGGATCTACCAAAGCTAAGTGTATCTGCTGTAAACTTTTGGTAGCTATTCCTCCAGCTGTTGTTTGTATTAAATGTCATGACAAACTTGTTAATGCAGATAATATTTCCTTTAGTGATGTACCATTGCCTGTTGCAGTTCCCTCAACATCTAAGGTGCAGAATGTTCCTGATAACATAAGAGATTTTGTTTCTGAATCCATAAAGAAGGCTTTGTCTGTTATTTCTCCTTCTAGTAAACGTAAAAAGTCTTTTAAATCTTCTCTCTCTACAGATGAATTTTTAAATGAACACCATCATTCTGATTCTTTGGACTCTTCTGGTTCAGAGGATTCTGTCTCAGAGATTGATGCTGATAAATCTTCATATTTATTTAAGATGGAATTTATTCGCTCTTTACTTAAAGAAGTACTAATTGCTTTAGAAATAGAGGATTCTAGTCCTCTTGATACTAATTCTATACGTTTGGATAAGGTTTTTAAAGCTCCTGCGGTTATTCCAGAAGTCTTTCCTGTTCCTAATGCTATTTCTGCAGTAATTGCTAAGGAATGGGATAGATTGGGTAATTCATTTACTCCTTCTAAACGTTTTAAGCAATTATATCCTGTTCCGCCTGACAGATTAGAATTTTGGGACAAAATCCCTAAAGTTGATGGGGCTATTTCTACCCTTGCTAAACGTACTACCATTCCTACATCAGATGGTACCTCGTTTAAGGATCCTTTAGATAGAAAAATTGAATCTTTTCTAAGAAAAGCTTATCTATGTTCAGGTAATCTTCTTAGACCTGCTATATCATTGGCTGATGTTGCTGCAGCTTCAACTTTTTGGTTGGAAACTCTAGCGCAACAAGTAACAAATCGTGATTCTCATGATATTATTATTCTTCTCCAGCATGCTAATAATTTCATCTGTGATGCCATTTTTGATATTATTAGAGTTGATGTTAGATTTATGTCTCTGGCTATCTTAGCCAGAAGAGCTTTATGGCTTAAGACTTGGAATGCTGATATGGCTTCTAAATCAACTCTACTTTCCATTTCTTTCCAGGGAAACAAATTATTTGGTTCTCAGTTGGATTCTATTATTTCAACTGTTACTGGTGGGAAAGGAACTTTTTTACCACAGGATAAAAAGTCTAAAGGTAAAAACAGGGCTAACAATCGTTTTCGTTCCTTTCGTTTCAACAAAGAACAAAAGCCTGATCCTTCGTCCTCAGGAGCAGTTTCAGTTTGGAAACCATCTCCAGTCTGGAATAAATCCAAGCCTGCTAGAAAGGCAAAGCCTGCTTCTAAGTTCACATGAAGGTACGGCCCTCATTCCAGTTCAGCTGGTAGGGGGCAGGTTACGTTTTTTCAAAGAAATTTGGATCAGTTCTGTTCACAATCTTTGGATTCAGAACATTGTTTCAGAAGGGTACAGAATTGGTTTCAAGATGAGACCTCCTGCAAAGAGATTTTTTCTTTCCCATGTCCCAGTAAATCCAGTGAAAGCTCAAGCATTTCTGAATTGTGTTTCAGATCTAGAGTTGGCTGGAGTAATTATGCCAGTTCCAGTTCCGGAACAGGGGATGGGGTTTTATTCAAATCTCTTCATTGTACCAAAGAAGGAGAATTCCTTCAGACCAGTTCTGGATCTAAAATTATTGAATAGTTATGTAAGGATACCAACGTTCAAGATGGTAACTGTAAGGACTATATTGCCTTTTGTTCAGCAAGGGAATTATATGTCCACAATAGATTTACAGGATGCATATCTGCATATTCCGATTCATCCAGATCATTATCAGTTCCTGAGATTCTCTTTTCTAGACAAGCATTACCAATTTGTGGCTCTACCGTTTGGCCTTGCTACAGCTCCAAGAATTTTCACAAAGATTCTCGGTGCCCTTCTGTCTGTAATCAGAGAACAGGGTATTGTGGTATTTCCTTATTTGGACGATATCTTGGTACTTGCTCCGTCTTTACATTTAGCAGAGTCTCATACGAATCGACTTGTGTTGTTTCTTCAAGATCATGGTTGGAGGATCAATTTACCAAAAAGTTCTTTGATTCCTCAAACAAGGGTAACCTTTCTGGGTTTCCAGATAGATTCAGTGTCCATGACTTTGTCTTTAACAGACAAGAGACGTCTAAAATTGATTACAGCCTGTCGAAACCTTCAGTCTCAATCATTCCCTTCGGTAGCCTTATGCATGGAAATTCTAGGTCTTATGACTGCTGCATCGGACGCGATCCCCTTTGCTCGTTTTCACATGCGACCTCTTCAGCTCTGTATGCTGAACCAATGGTGCAGGGATTACACGAAGATATATCAATTAATATCTTTAAAACAGATTGTTCGGCACTCTCTAACGTGGTGGACAGATCACCTTCGTTTAATTCAGGGGGCTTCTTTTGTTCTTCCGACCTGGACTGTAATTTCAACAGATGCAAGTCTCACAGGTTGGGGAGCTGTGTGGGGATCTCTGACGGCACAAGGAGTTTGGGAATCTCAGGAGGTGAGATTACCGATCAATATCTTGGAACTCCGTGCAGTTTTCAGAGCTCTTCAGTTTTGGCCTCTTCTGAAGAGAGAATCGTTCATTTGTTTTCAGACAGACAATGTCACAACTGTGGCATACATCAATCATCAAGGAGGGACTCACAGTCCTCTGGCTATGAAAGAAGTATCTCGAATTTTGGTTTGGGCGGAATCCAGCTCCTGTCTAATCTCTGCGGTTCATATCCCAGGTGTAGACAATTGGGAAGCGGATTATCTCAGTCGCCAAACGTTGCATCCGGGCGAATGGTCTCTTCACCCAGAGGTATTTCTTCAGATTGTTCAAATGTGGGGGCTCCCAGAGATAGATCTGATGGCCTCTCATCTAAACAAGAAACTTCCCAGGTATCTGTCCAGATCCCGGGATCCTCAGGCGGAGGCAGTGGATGCATTATCACTTCCTTGGAAGTATCATCCTGCCTATATCTTTCCGCCTCTAGTTCTTCTTCCAAGAGTAATCTCCAAGATTCTGAGGGAATGCTCGTTTGTTCTGCTAATAGCTCCGGCATGGCCTCACAGGTTTTGGTATGCGGATCTTGTCCGGATGGCATCTTGCCAACCATGGACTCTTCCGTTAAGACCAGACCTTCTGTCTCAAGGTCCTTTTTTCCATCCGGATCTGAAATCCTTAAATTTAAAGGTATGGAGATTGAACTCTTGATTCTTGGTCATAGAGGTTTCTCTGACTCCGTGATTAATACTATGTTACAGGCTCGTAAATCTGTATCTCGAGAGATATATTATAGAGTCTGGAAGACTTATATTTCTTGGTGTCTTTCTCATCATTTTTCTTGGCATTCTTTTAGAATACCGAGAATTTTACAGTTTCTTCAGGATGGTTTAGATAAGGGTTTGTCCGCGAGTTCTTTGAAAGGACAAATCTCCGCTCTTTCTGTTCTTTTTCACAGAAAGATTGCTATTCTTCCTGATATTCATTGTTTTGTACAAGCTTTGGTTCGTATAAAACCTGTCATTAAGTCAATTTCTCCTCCATGGAGTTTGAATTTGGTTTTGGGAGCTCTTCAAGCTCCTACGTTTGAACCTATGCATTCATTGGATATTAAATTACTTTCTTGGAAAGTTTTGTTCCTTTTGGCCATCTCTTCTGCTAGAAGAGTTTCTGAATTATCTGCTCTTTCGTGTGAGTCTCCTTTTCTGATTTTTCATCAGGATAAGGCGGTGTTGCGAACTTCTTTTGAATTTTTACCTAAAGTTGTGAATTCCAACAACATTAGTAGAGAAATTGTGGTTCCTTCATTATGTCCTAATCCTAAGAATTCTAAGGAGAAATCATTGCATTCTTTGGATGTTGTTAGAGCTTTGAAATATTATGTTGAAGCTACGAAATCTTTCCGTAAGACTTCTAGTCTATTTGTTATCTTTTCCGGTTCTAGGAAAGGCCAGAAAGCTTCTGCCATTTCTTTGGCATCTTGGTTGAAATCTTTAATTCATCTTGCCTATGTTGAGTCGGGTAAAATTCCGCCTCAAAGAATTACAGCTCATTCTACTAGGTCAGTTTCTACTTCCTGGGCGTTTAGGAATGAAGCTTCGGTTGACCAGATCTGCAAAGCAGCAACTTGGTCCTCTTTGCATACTTTTACTAAATTCTACCATTTTGATGTATTTTCTTCTTCTGAAGCAGTTTTTGGTAGAAAAGTTCTTCAGGCAGCGGTTTCAGTTTGAATCTTCTGCTTATGTTTTTTGTTAAACTTTATTTTGGGTGTGGATTATTTTCAGCAGGAATTGGCTGTCTTTATTTTATCCCTCCCTCTCTAGTGACTCTTGTGTGGAAAGATCCACATCTTGGGTAGTCATTATCCCATACGTCACTAGCTCATGGACTCTTGTTAATTACATGAAAGAAAACATAATTTATGTAAGAACTTACCTGATAAATTCATTTCTTTCATATTAACAAGAGTCCATGAGGCCCACCCTTTTTTGTGGTGGTTATGATTTTTTTGTATAAAGCACAATTATTCCAATTCCTTATTTTATATGCTTCGCACTTTTTTTCTTATCACCCCACTTCTTGGCTATTCGTTAAACTGATTTGTGGGTGTGGTGAGGGGTGTATTTATAGGCATTTTAAGGTTTGGGAAACTTTGCCCCTCCTGGTAGGAATGTATATCCCATACGTCACTAGCTCATGGACTCTTGTTAATATGAAAGAAATGAATTTATCAGGTAAGTTCTTACATAAATTATGTTTTTAGTAACTATCTTAAGGTCCTGGTTGATAAGGGAAATCGGTCTATAATTAGCGCAAAAATGGGGGTCCTTTCCCTGTTTTGGGATCACCACTATCCTAGCCTGAAGCAGTTCTATAGGTATTTCTCCCCCTTCCATAATGTGATTGGCAAATACCACCAAGTGAGGCAGCAGTATGTCTCTAAAAGCTTTATAATATTCCCCTGGGAATCCATCTGGACCTGGGGCTTTGCTAGGTTTAAGATCTTTAATGGCAGCTCGTACCTCCTAAGGTGTAATTTTAGCGTTCAGGGCCTCCCTATCTTCCTCAGAAATTGGTTTCAGGTCTGCTTTATGTAAAAAAGAGTCAAATACTTTTTCCGTCGAAGTTGCACTTTAGTCCCATCATACAAGTCGCTATAAAAGTGAGCAAATGTGTCAACAATTTCCTGTGTGTGGGATGTCATGTGTCCCCTTGAGTTCTGTATGCTCGGTATTGATAAGGCCTGATAATTGTCTCTGATTTTTTTCGCTAGATATCTATCAGGTTTATTTGAGAAGATAAAGTAGTTTGTTTTCAGTCTGTGTGCCGCCTTGACGGATTGTTCATTTAGTATGGTTTGTAGCTTATTTTTAGTGTTCTGCAATTGCGTCAATGTGGCTTGGGATTTAGTTATTCTATGTGCCCTCTCTAATGAAGTAATCTCTGAGTATAATTGCTTCAGGAGTAGGGTGTGTTGTCTCCTGGCTGCTGTCTTTTCTTTAATTAATATACCTCTAATCACTGCTTTATGTGCCGCCCATGGTATGATAGGGTTACTCGTGGAATCTACATTAATCTGCCAGTATTCCTCTAGATCCTTAAGAATTTTATCTTTTATGAGCGGATTTTTAATACAAGACGGATCATAAGTCCATGATTTTGTTCTCTTTGGGTCCAATAGGTCCCCTAGACATAGTTTAGTGATTGAATGGTCTGACCATACACACGGAAGAATATCTATATGTTGTAATATCGGTTGCAGTATCTGACTCGTATACACATAATCTATCTTCGAGTAACTGTTGTGTGCCGATGAGTAGAATGTGGTGTCTCTAGCATCCCCATTAAGTACTTGCCAAGTGTCCTGCAGCATATGCTGCTCGAGCATCCCCCCTATGTTTTTAGCTACCCCTTTCTGTCCTTCTTTTTAGATTGCAGGTTGGCTGTGTGTTTCATCAGTGATTGTATATCTATGTTAAAGTCTCCTGCTAAGACTATACGTGTCCTAGACCAGTCAGTTAGTAGATGGGATATATTTTGAAAATATTTGTCTTGTTGTTCATTTGGGGCGTACACATTGCAGAAGACTATGTCTGTTCCCCCCACTTGACCTGACACCAGGAGGTATCTGCCATCTCTGTCTGCTATAGTTTCTTTGTGTGTGAAAGGGATAGAGGAATGAATAAGAATAGAGACTCCTCTTTTTTTAGAATCTATCGTAGAGTGGAATTGCTGTGGAAAGTCTCTAGCCCAGTATTTGGGAATGGTGGAGTGTAGGAAATGTGTTTCCTGGAGGAAAATTACAGTAGCTTTCAGTCGTCTATAATTAGTCAGTGCAGTCCTTCTTTTTATGTCGGTGTTAAGACCTCTCGCATTATGCGAGAGCAGTGTTATTCTAGCTAATGACATTCTTAAGCATATAATTGTACACTACTCTTTTCTTACCAGTAGTTGGGTATTCTAAGGGTACCTTGTTCTCCCTCTGATGAGACCTCTCCCAACCTCTTAGCGATTCACCTATGATTGATGAGCTCTGCGTACGTGTGGGGCAACCAGTGACTCCAAAGAACAAAAACATAAACATTAATATAACGAAAAACATATTATAATATAACAGTGTGCTGGTCATCTTTTGCCAACACCACCACAGTGTGTGTTTTGTACATGGTCACAACAAAAACCACAATATGAAACATCTGATAAGCGTTAATGAACATACAACAGTCTCTTAGGCCTAGTGTCCTCTCTACCCCTTTCTTTGTCATGGGGTTAATGATCTTTGCCTATGCCTTATAAATTTACAGCAGGAAAGTAAAAACCTTTCAAGTGGGTGCTGTCCTCATTATATCTAAGTTTCAAGTCTTAGTTTTCTTTTTAGTAACTTTTTTCCATCTCGGTCTCTGAGGCTTTGCCTGAGAGTGAGAGAGTTCCAGAGAGCTTGTTGCTGCTTCCCCTTCTGTAATTTCTGGTGGGTCTAGCTCCAAAAATTTGCAAATGTCAGGTATTTCCGCTGTGGTCTTGATCGTGGCAGTTCTGCCATTTCTCACTACATGTAAAGCAAAGGGGAAACCCCATCTGTATGGAATGTGGTGTTTCCTGAGGAGGAGGGTGAGTGGTCGGAGGGTGTATCTTCTTTGTAGGGTCTTGATGCATAGATCTTGAAAAAACTGAATAACGTTGCCTTGGAATTTAAACGTGGGATTGTGTCTAGCAGCTGACAATATTTTTTCTCTATCGGGGTATCTCAGGAGCTTAAGTATAACATCTCTCGGGGGTTGATCTGGTTTGGGCTTAGCCCTAAGGGCCCTATGGGCTCTTTCTATTTGAACTTCAGAGTCAACTGATGCTCCCAGTATTGCCCTAAATAGTTGCTGGAGATAGTCGTGTAGGTCTTCTGTTCCAATTGTCTCAGGAACCCCTTTGAGGCGGATATTGGATCTTCTGCTTCTATTTTCGATGTCCTCAATTTTCTCTTCCAGCTCCATTATCATTTGTTGTTGGCTTGTTAATGTTTGGGATACTTCAGCTACTTCTTCACTCATTTCATCAGTTGCTGTTTCCAATGAGTCCACCCGAGTGCCCAGTTCAGAGATTTCAGTTTTGATATCAGTAAGACTGTTGGTAATCGTCTCTTGAAAGTTATCCATCTTTTCCCAAAGTTTATCGAAATTGGTCGCAATATCCTGTTTGGATACCAAGGCGTTGAGATCTGTCTTGGTCACAGGAGTCATGTCTTCAGGTTCTCCCTCAGTTTCAGATTCAGGATCCTCCTCCACTTCATTTAAAAGAAGATCTTTAACTTTATGGACTCTGGGCGTTTTGAAAAATGTCTCCATAGATGTGGTCTTCATCCCTTTATCCGTCTTGTTCCCTTTCCTGGTCGACATAATGAATATCTCTCTCGGTCTCGTCCCTACCTGGATCAGGCAGACAGTCTAGATAATCTTGCAGAATCAGAAGATATCAAGAGCCAAGGTCCTTTGATTCAATTTGATTTACTAAAGGTTGTGATTCTGGGACTGCTCTCCAAAACCCTCCCCCTCTACATAAGTAGGGGCGTTATTCCATATATTAATAATGCTGCCTCACTTTCTTCATCATATGTGCTCAGGCAGTGTACTTATGTAATGCTATGAGAGAAGAATAGTGTGAGGTGAGAGGAGCACTGTTCCATATATATTTGTGGTAATTTATCTTGAGCAGTGTGAGACTGTTGGACCACTTCAAAAACACACCTTTACATCTTTAACTCATTACATCTCCCAGTGGCCTTTTCCTATGTAGATGGGTCACAATGCATTCCACCATCCCGCAGATTGGAAGTTAAGTAATCTCACCAGCCTCTATACCCCAGGGCAGTTGTCCCCACTGGACGAAGACGGGTAGGGATAATGGGGTATGACCTACTGACACAGCGTTCAGCAGGAAATGAAGGGGATAGAGGCCAGCAATGCACAGTTGTATTCAGTGGTGCTCGGTATCTTGTGCTAACAGATTTTATCATGGTAATGCTTCACCTCTCTGTCTTTATATTTACTGCAGTTCTTATTGCTGGCAGCAGTTCTGCTAATAGCCCTGTTATGATTGCTGTTTGTGTTCCTTCAGTTCCCTTAGCTGGCAAACCTATGACTGTATGCAGAATGAATGGTTTAGGATAAATGTCCTTTTACTGTAAAACTAGCACCAGGTGCACATTAATATAGCTGTTAGGGAGGGCTACAATGGATTCCTGTATTTATGCTTCAGACAGTCTGAATGTTCAGTAGGTTTATGTAGAGAACAGGTGCCCTGGCTAGTTCTGAACCAAAGCAGTTATACCTGTGTTTATATTCTGTCGTCTATTCAGCTAAGTCTGTAATTTTATTACTATGTGCAGGATAAATGGTGTGAAATAGGTCTCCTCTTGTCACCAGCCCAGGGTCAGCAGAGCTTTGATATAGGTGTTAGTGAGGGTAATACTGTGATTTCTCACCTCCCTTTTGTCACTTCTTCAGATCGTGGAATGTGTGCTGAATGGAGATAGGTTTATTCCCAACAGATCTGACGTTTGGTACAAAGCTAATTCTAAGAGGCAAGTGTCCCACTTCTAGATCGAAATGATTAGATAGCCAGAGCAGGGACCGTTACAAACTGGGATAATCTTGCTGCATATAGGGCATTTATTAGTATTACACGTTTCTGTATTCTCAGCACAGCATCAGGTGAGTGCGAGAGTGTGGTGCGACTTGTGGTAGGTTCTTACCCTCCTCACTGGCTGCTAGATGTGGATCGGCACCGGTTCACTCCGCCTGGGATCTACTGGTCTTGCAACGGGCCAGGCCGCAAGATGGCGAGGGTTCGCGCCAAAAGGTAAGTGGCGCAGCACAACTCTCCAGTCTCCTACAAAGGCCTACACAAGTCCCGTCCGGAACCGGCCTGGCATCCGAAGCAAGCTTCCTCACAAGAGAAAAGGTAGAAGTCAAGAAGAGGTTAATTTCTCCAACATAGGTGTGTCCGGTCCACGGCGTCATCCTTACTTGTGGGATATTCTCTTCCCCAACAGGAAATGGCAAAGAGCCCAGCAAAGCTGGTCACATGATCCCTCCTAGGCTCCGCCTACCCCAGTCATTCTCTTTGCCGTTGTACAGGCAACATCTCCACGGAGATGGCTTAGAGTTTTTTAGTGTTTAACTGTAGTTTTTATTATTCAATCAAGAGTTTGTTATTTTAAAATAGTGCTGGTATGTACTATTTACTCAGAAACAGAAAAGAGATGAAGATTTCTGTTTGTATGAGGAAAATGATTTTAGCACCGTAACTAAAATCCATGGCTGTTCCACACAGGACTGTTGAGAGCAATTAACTTCAGTTGGGGGAACAGTGTGCAGTCTCTTGCTGCTTGAGGTATGACACATTCTAACAAGACGATGTAATGCTGGAAGCTGTCATTTTTCCCTATGGGATCCGGTAAGCCATGTTTATTACGATGGTAAATAAGGGCTTCACAAGGGCTTATTAAGATTGTAGACTTTTCTGGGCTAAATCGATTCAGTTTTAAAACATATTTAGCTTTGAGGAATCATTTTATCTGGGTTTATTGATATTATAATATCGGCAGGCACTGTATTAGACACCTTATTTCTCTGGGGCTTTCCCAAAGCATAAGCAGAGCCTCATTTTTGCGCCGGTGTGGCGCACTTGTTTTTGAGAGGCATGGCATGCAGTCGCATGTGAGAGGAGCTCTGATACTTAGAAAAGACTTTCTGAAGGCGTCATTTGGTATCGTATTCCCCTTTGGGCTTGGTTGGGTCTCAGCAAAGCAGATACCAGGGACTGTAAAGGGGTTAAAGTGTTAAAACGGCTCCGGTTCCGTTATTTTAAGGGTTAAAGCTTCCAAATTTGGTGTGCAATACTTTTAAGGCTTTAAGACACTGTGGTGAAAATTTGGTGAATTTTGTACAATTCCTTCATGTTTTTTCGCAATTGCAGTAATAAAGTGTGTTCAGTTTAAAATTTAAAGTGACAGTAACGGTTTTATTTTAAAACGTTTTTTGTACTTTATTATCAAGTTTATGCCTGTTTAACATGTCTGAACTACCAGATAGACTGTGTTCTGAATGTGGGGAAGCCAGAATTCCTGTTCATTTAAATAAATGTGATTTATGTGATAATGACAATGATGCCCAAGATGATTCCTCAAGTGAGGGGAGTAAGCATGGTACTGCATCATTCCCTCCTTCGTCTACACGAGTCTTGCCCACTCAGGAGGCCCCTAGTACATCTAGCGCGCCAATACTGCTTACTATGCAACAATTAACGGCTGTAATGGATAATTCTGTCAAAAACATTTTAGCCAAAATGAACCCTTGTCAGCGTAAGCGTGGCTGCTCTGTTTTAGTTACTGAAGAGCATGACGACGCTGATATTAATATCTCTGAAGGGCCCCTAACCCAATCTGAGGGGGCCAGGGAGGTTTTGTCTGAGGGAGAAATTACTGATTCAGGGAACATTTCTCAACAAGCTGAACCTGATGTAATTGCATTTAAATTTAAGTTGGAACATCTCCGCATTCTGCTTAAGGAGGTATTATCCACTCTGGATGATTGTGAAAAGTTGGTCATCCCAGAGAAACTATGTAAAATGGACAAGTTCCTAGAGGTGCCGGAGCTCCCAGAAGCTTTTCCTATACCCAAGCGGGTGGCGGACATTGTTGATAAAGAATGGGAAAGGCCCGGTATTCCTTTCGTCCCTCCCCCCATATTTAAAAAATTGTTTCCTATGGTCGACCCCAGAAAGGACTTATGGCAGACAGTCCCCAAGGTCGAGGGAGCGGTTTCTACTTTAAACAAACGCACCACTATACCCATAGAGGATAGTTGTGCTTTCAAAGATCCTATGGATAAAAAATTAGAAGGTTTGCTTAAAAAGATGTTTGTTCAGCAGGGTTACCTTCTACAACCAATTTCATGCATTGTCCCTGTCACTACAGCCGCATGTTTCTGGTTTGATGAACTGATAAAGGCGCTCGATAGTGATTCTCCTCCTTATGAGGAGATTATGGACAGAATCAATGCTCTCAAATTGGCTAATTCTTTCACCCTAGACGCCACTTTGCAATTGGCTAGGTTAGCGGCTAAGAATTCTGGGTTTGCTATTGTGGCGCGCAGAGCGCTTTGGTTGAAATCTTGGTCGGCTGACGCGTCTTCCAAGAACAAGCTACTAAACATTCCTTTCAAGGGGAAAACGCTGTTTGGCCCTGACTTGAAAGAGATTATCTCGGATATCACTGGGGGTAAGGGCCACGCCCTTCCTCAGGATCGGCCTTTCAAGGCGAAAAATAGACCCAATTTTCGTCCCTTTCGTAAAAACGGACCAGCCCAAAGTGCTACGTCCTCTAAGCAAGAGGGTAATACTTCTCAAGCCAAGCCAGCTTGGAGACCAATGCAAGGCTGGAACAAGGGAAAGCAGGCCAAGAAGCCTGCCACTGCTACCAAGACAGCATGAAATATTGGCCCCCGATCCGGGACCGGATCTGGTGGGGGGCAGACTCTCTCTCTTCGCTCAGGCTTGGGCAAGAGATGTTCTGGATCCTTGGGCGCTAGAAATAGTCTCCCAGGGTTATCTTCTGGAATTCAAGGGACTTCCCCCAAGGGGGAGGTTCCACAGGTCTCAGTTGTCTTCAGACCACATAAAAAGACAGGCGTTCTTACATTGTGTAGAAGACCTGTTAAAAATGGGAGTGATTCATCCTGTTCCACTAAGAGAACAAGGGATGGGGTTCTACTCCAATCTGTTCATAGTTCCCAAAAAAGAGGGAACGTTCAGACCAATCTTAGATCTCAAGATC
Organism: Bombina bombina; assembly: GCF_027579735.1. Lineage (NCBI taxonomy): Eukaryota > Metazoa > Chordata > Amphibia > Anura > Bombinatoridae > Bombina > Bombina bombina. The sequence continues at coordinate 1,330,028,432 of NC_069500.1, read as the reverse complement.
TTAAACAAGTTTCTCAAGGTTCCATCTTTCAAGATGGAAACCATTCGAACTATTCTTCCTTCCATCCAGGAGGGTCAATTCATGACCACGGTGGATTTAAAGGATGCGTATCTACATATTCCTATCCACAAGGAACATCATCGGTTCCTAAGGTTTGCATTCCTGGACAAACATTACCAGTTCGTGGCGCTTCCTTTCGGATTAGCCACTGCTCCAAGGATTTTCACAAAGGTACTAGGCTCCCTTCTAGCGGTGCTAAGACCAAGGGGCATTGCAGTAGTACCTTACCTGGACGACATTCTGATTCAAGCGTCGTCCCTTCCTCAAGCAAAGGCTCACACGGACATTGTCCTGGCCTTTCTCAGATCTCACGGCTGGAAAGTGAACGTGGAAAAGAGTTCTCTATCCCCGTCAACAAGGGTTCCCTTCTTGGGAACAATTATAGACTCTTTAGAAATGAGGATCTTTCTAACAGAGGCCAGAAAAACAAAACTTCTAGACTCTTGTCGGATACTTCATTCCGTTCCTCTTCCTTCCATAGCTCAGTGCATGGAAGTGATCGGGTTGATGGTAGCGGCGATGGACATAGTTCCTTTTGCGCGCATTCATCTAAGACCATTACAACTGTGCATGCTCAGTCAGTGGAATGGGGACTATACAGACTTGTCTCCGAAGATACAAGTAAATCAGAGGACCAGAGACTCACTCCGTTGGTGGCTGTCCCTGGACAATCTGTCTCAAGGGATGACGTTCCGCAGACCAGAGTGGGTCATTGTCACGACCGACGCCAGTCTGATGGGCTGGGGCGCGGTCTGGGGATCCCTGAAAGCTCAGGGTCTTTGGTCTCGGGAAGAATCTCTTCTACCGATAAATATTCTGGAACTGAGAGCGATATTCAATGCTCTCAAGGCCTGGCCTCGGCTAGCGAGGACCAAGTTCATACGGTTTCAATCAGACAACATGACAACTGTTGCGTACATCAACCATCAGGGGGGAACAAGGAGTTCCCTAGCGATGGAAGAAGTGACCAAAATCATTCTATGGGCGGAGTCTCACTCCTGCCACCTGTCTGCTATCCACATCCCAGGAGTGGAAAATTGGGAAGCGGATTTTCTGAGTCGTCAGACATTGCATCCGGGGGAGTGGGAACTCCATCCGGAAATCTTTGCCCAAGTCACTCACCTGTGGGGCATTCCAGACATGGATCTGATGGCCTCTCGTCAGAACTTCAAAGTTCCTTGCTACGGGGCCAGATCCAGGGATCCCAAGGCGGCTCTAGTGGATGCACTAGTAGCACCTTGGACCTTCAAACTAGCTTATGTGTTCCCGCCATTTCCTCTCATCCCCAGGCTGGTAGCCAGGATCAATCAGGAGAGGGCGTCGGTGATCTTGATAGCTCCTGCGTGGCCACGCAGGACTTGGTATGCAGATCTGGTGAATATGTCATCGGCTCCACCTTGGAAGCTACCTTTGAGACGAGACCTTCTTGTTCAGGGTCCGTTCGAACATCCGAATCTGGTTTCACTCCAGCTGACTGCTTGGAGATTGAACGCTTGATTTTATCGAAGCGAGGATTCTCAGATTCTGTTATCGATACTCTTGTTCAGGCCAGAAAGCCTGTAACTAGAAAGATATACCACAAAATTTGGAAAAAATATATCTGTTGGTGTGAATCTAAAGGATTCCCTTGGGACAAGGTTAAGATTCCTAGGATTCTATCCTTCCTTCAAGAAGGATTGGAAAAAGGATTATCTGCTAGTTCCCTGAAGGGACAGATTTCTGCCTTGTCGGTATTACTTCACAAAAAGCTGGCAGCTGTGCCAGATGTTCAAGCCTTTGTTCAGGCTCTGGTTAGAATCAAGCCTGTTTACAAACCTTTGACTCCTCCTTGGAGTCTCAATTTAGTTCTTTCAGTTCTTCAGGGGGTTCCGTTTGAACCCTTACATTCCGTTGATATTAAGTTATTATCTTGGAAAGTTTTGTTTTTAGTTGCGATTTCTTCTGCTAGAAGAGTCTCAGAATTATCTGCTCTGCAGTGTTCTCCTCCTTATCTGGTGTTCCATGCAGATAAGGTGGTTTTACGTACTAAACCTGGTTTTCTTCCAAAAGTTGTTTCTAACAAAAACATTAACCAGGAGATTATCGTACCTTCTCTGTGTCCAAAACCAGTTTCAAAGAAGGAACGTTTGTTGCACAATTTGGATGTTGTTCGCGCTCTAAAATTCTATTTAGATGCTACAAAGGATTTTAGACAAACATCTTCCTTGTTTGTTGTTTATTCAGGTAAAAGGAGAGGTCAAAAAGCAACTTCTACCTCTCTCTCTTTTTGGATTAAAAGCATCATCAGATTGGCTTACGAGACTGCCGGACGGCAGCCTCCCGAAAGAATCACAGCTCATTCCACTAGGGCTGTGGCTTCCACAGGGGCCTTCAAGAACGAGGCTTCTGTTGATCAGATATGTAGGGCAGCGACTTGGTCTTCACTGCACACTTTTACCAAATTTTACAAGTTTGATACTTTTGCTTCTTCTGAGGCTATTTTTGGGAGAAAGGTTTTGCAAGCCGTGGTGCCTTCCATTTAGGTGACCTGATTTGCTCCCTCCCTTCATCCGTGTCCTAAAGCTTTGGTATTGGTTCCCACAAGTAAGGATGACGCCGTGGACCGGACACACCTATGTTGGAGAAAACAGAATTTATGTTTACCTGATAAATTTCTTTCTCCAACGGTGTGTCCGGTCCACGGCCCGCCCTGGTTTTTTAATCAGGTCTGATAATTTATTTTCTTTAACTACAGTCACCACGGTACCATATGGTTTCTCCTATGCAAATATTCCTCCTTAACGTCGGTCGAATGACTGGGGTAGGCGGAGCCTAGGAGGGATCATGTGACCAGCTTTGCTGGGCTCTTTGCCATTTCCTGTTGGGGAAGAGAATATCCCACAAGTAAGGATGACGCCGTGGACCGGACACACCGTTGGAGAAAGAAATTTATCAGGTAAACATAAATTCTGTTTTTTTTGCGGCTGACAGTTGGTTCCGATGTCTTCTCAGTCTTATAAGCGATAATAAGCGGTAATAAGCTTCTGCTCCGGAGCGGAGCCCCGACCCTCTGGGCAGCAGTGGTGCACAATCAAGGGGACAGCTGACAATCAGTCCGGAGCCCAGTAGTGGGTGTCAAGCAGCTAGTTGGAATCATGTGTTTAAAATTTAAAGTAGGGCTGCAACTAACGATTATTTTCATAATCGATTAATCGGCCGATTATTTTTTTCGATTAATCGACTAATCGGATAAAAAGAGAATCAATAATAGTTTTCTATGTTTTAAATAAAATCCACATAATGAGTGTTACAAATATAAACTTCAGACTAAAACTTTACATTAACACAACTGTTTCTTCAATTTTTAAGCAGCAGAGCACAGTTTTATAATTAAACAAAACAAAACCACAAACTGTTTGAAAAGAGGTAAAACTAGAAAGAGTTAGACTATCACTGTTCATAACATTCTGTTATTCACTCTTTCAGAAACTTTGCATTGAAATGCAAAAATCTCAACATGTCCACATGCTTCTGGCTAAGGCTGGTTCTCTGTTTGCAGCTATATTTCCTGCAGCAGAGAAAAGGCTGTTGAGGTGTATAAGTAGGGTTTTGCCAATTTCACCAAAGTGGGATATTTCTACCTTGGCAAGGGGCCTCTCAATAAAGTAACCCTTGACTTCATTCTAACATAAAAATATCTTGAATATCTATATGCAATGGTAAATAACCAGCTATAAGGTTAGGGGAAATATCTAGTCCGCTCTAAAAATAACAGATATATACTTATAAAGGTTGAATCTGGTACATATCACAATTTATTAAAAATATAAAAAAACAATAAAAAACTAAATCAGAAGCGCTAAGGACTGTATATCAATAACAAGACAAAGCCTTACACATTTATTTATACAGTACATTATAATCAGCAATAGCAAGCAATACGCTAATAATTGTGCAAACAGATAATAGTGCACATCAATTTAAATAACGCCCATCAATCTAGGGGCAAGGTGTAAACAGCAAGCTTGGCACTTTATCATGACAAGCATAGTTCCATATCACCAGATTTAATATAAACAATCCAAATGATGACTATTATATCTGGGTTGCACATAAGCCAGGGGTAGTTGTAAACTTATACTGTCCTGAAAAAGTGAAAAGTATATGTCTGTAGATGTCCTTTAGGCTAAGGACATAACCATAAAACACAATACCAAGTGCAGGAGCTCAATGGAGGGAAGCAGCTGGTGTTGTGCACAGACCAACTAATTGCAAACCAACTAATCGATTAATCGATTATGAGATTCTTTGACAACTATTTTCATAATCGATTATTATCGATTATGACGATTAGTTGTTGCAGCTCTAATTTAAAGGGACAGTAACATTTTTTTTGTTTCATTAAAATTCTGATTTGAACTTAGAATTTTTTATTGATTAAGGTTTTTTCCTTTGGAATAAGATAGACCAAGAGGCCCTGCAAACTGTTGCTTGTTCTCTACGTTTAAATACAAATGTTGAGCCTCCTATCCGTTTTTGTTCCTCTTGTATTGAGAGAACATTGCATTACAAGGATAGACTTTTTGATTCTGAGCCTTCATTGTCTAGGGCGGATGTTGTTCAGGAGTCTCCTGTCCAGGATAATCTGCAGCTTTCTCCTCGTACGTCCCAATCTTCTGCAGTGCCCTGTGTTTCGTCTCAGGTTGGGTTTTCCTTGCAGGATATGGCTACCCATATATCCTCTGTAGTATCTGAGGCTTTGTCTGCTTTTCCTATGTTACAGGGGAAGCGCAAGAGGAAGTATAAGGTTTCTGATTCTGTTGCAATTGTGTCTAGTGTTTCTTCTCATAAGTCTGAGGAGGAAGATGCTTCAGTAGCATTTGAGGGTGAGATGTTGGATTCTGATAGTGTAAATCTTTCTTCTGAACCTGAAGTTGTTTCCTTTAGGTTTAAGCTGAGGCTCCTCCGTTTGTTACTCAAGGAGGTTTTGGCTACCGTGGATGATTCTGAGGCGTCAGTCATGGTTATTCCTAAGAAATCTAGTAAACTTAATACGTTTTTTGATGTCCCTTCCTCGGTGGAAGTTTTTCCTATACCAGATCATGTTTCAGATATTATTGCACGAGAATAGGAGAAGCCTGGGATTCCTTTTTCCCCTTCTCCATTTTTTAGGAAAATGTTTCCTATTGCTGATTCTATTAAGGAATCTTGGCAGATGGTTCCTAAGGTGGATGGAGCAGTTTCCACTCTGACCAAGAGGGCCACTATTCCTATTGAGGACAGCTGTTCTTTTAAAGATCCTATGGATAAGAAGTTGGAAGCTTTGCTTAACAAGATTTATGTTCACCAGGGGTATCAATGGCAACCGGCTGCATGTATTGCTACAGTTACTAGTGCGGCGGCATATTAGTTTGATGCATTGTCTGATTTAATTCAGCAAGATGCTCCTCTTGAAGAAATTCAAGATAGAATCAAGGCTTTGAAGTTGGCTAATTCTTTTAATGCAGATGCTTCTCTACAGGCCATCAAGTTGGGAGCTAAAATTTCTGGGTTTGCTATTATAGCTCGCAGAGCTTTATGGATCAAATCCTGGTCTGCAGATGTGTCCTCTAAGTCTAAGCTTTTGTCTATTCCTTACATGGGTAAGACCTTGTTTGGGCCAAGTTTGGCTGAGATTATTTCTGATATTACGGTAGGGAAGGGGCATTCTCTTTCTCAGGATAAAAGAAATAAACAGAAGGGTTGGCAGAGTAATTTTCGTTCCTTTCGTAACTTCTATGGTAAATCTTCCTCTTCTTCCTCCAAGCAGGAACAGTCCAAGCCATCTTGAAAGTCAAATCAGTCTTGGAATAAGGGTAAACAGTCCAGGAAGCCTGTTGCTGACTCAAAATTAGCATGAAGGGTCTGCCCCCGATCTGGGAATGGATCTTATGGGGGGCAGACTCTCTTTCTTCGCTCAAGCTTGGGTTCGAGATGTTCAGGATTCCTGGGTGGTAGATATCGTGTCCCAGGGTTACAAACTGGAGTTCAAGAATTTTCCTCCCAGAGGCAGGTTTCTTCTCTCCAGGTTATCTGTAAACCAGATAAAAGGAGAGGCGTTCTTACGTTGTGTTCAAAATCTTTCCGACATGGGAGTGATAGTTCCGGTTCAGGAAAAGGGTCTGGGTTTTTATTCCAATCTCTTTGTCGCACCCAAAAAGGAGGGAACTTTCAGACCTATTTTAGATCTCAAGAGTGTAAACAAGTTTCTCTGGGTTCCGTCTTTCAAGATGGAAACTATTCGTTCCATTCTTCCTTTGGTTCAGGAAGGGTCAGTTCATGACCACAGTGGATCTAAAGGATGCGTATCTGCATATTTCCATTCACAGGGATCATCACAGGTTCCTAAGATTTGCATTTCTAGACAAACCTTTTCAGCTTGTTGCTCTTCTTTTTGGTCTGGCAACAGCTCCCAGAATTTTTTCTAAGGTCCTGGGAGCATTGTTGGCGGTGCTTCGATTGAAGGGTGTTGCAGTGGCTCCTTATCTGGACGACATTCTAGTTCAGGCTCCATCTTTTCAACTAGCAAACTCCCACAGGGAGTTGTTGTTCTGCGCTTCCACGGTTGGAAGGTGAATTTAGGAAAAAGTTCCTTAATGCCGGCTACAAGATTGGTATTTTTGGGGACCATTATAGATTCTCTAGAGATGAAAATTTTTCTGACAGAAGCAAGAAAGTCAAAGATTTTCAATACGTGTCTTGCTCTTCAGTAGTTTCCTTGGCCGTCAGTGGCTCAGTGCATGGAAGTTATTGGTCTGATGGTTTCAGTCATGGACATCATTCCGTTTGCTCGGTTCCATCTCAGACCTCTGCAGTTATGCTTGTTCAGACAGTGGAACGGGGATTATGCGGATCTATCTACAAAGATTGTTCTAGATCAGATGTCCAGAGATTCTCTTCCTTGGTGGTTGTCTCAGGATCTTCTCTCTCAGGGAACTTGCTTTCGCAGACCTGCCTGGGTGATTGTATCCACAAATGCCAGTTTGCTGGGCTAGGGTGCTGTCTGGGGTTCATTAAGGGCTCAGGGTCTATGGACTCGGGAGGAGTCGGTTCTTCCAATAAATGTTTTGGAACTGAGATCCATTTTCAATGCTCTTCTAGCCTGGCCTCAGATAGCTTCAACCCAGTTTATCAGGTTTCAGTCGGACAACATAACGTCAGTGGCTTACATCAATCATCAGGGAGGAACTCTGAGTTCCTTGGCCATGACAGAGGTAGCCAAGATTATTCAGTGGGCAGAAGTTCACAACTGTTATCTGTCTGCTATCCACATTCCAGGGGTGGACAATTGGGAAGCAGATTTTCTGAGCAGACAGACTTTTCATCCAGGGGAGTGGGAACTTCATCCAGAGATATTTTCCAGCTTGATTCTCAGTTGGGGGCAGCCAGAGTTGGATCTCATGGCATCTTGTCAGAATGCCAAGCTCCCGAGGTACGGTTGAGGTCAAAGGATTCTCTGGCTGTTCTGATAGATGCTCTGGCAGTTCCTTAGACTTTCAGTCTGGCATATGTGTTCCCTCTGTTTGCTCTTCTTCCTCAGGTCATTGCTCGGGTCAAACAAGAGAGGGCATCAGTGATTCTCATTGCTCTGGCATGGCCTCGCAGAATCTGGTTTGCAGATCTGGTGGATATGTCTTCCCTTCCACCTTGGTGTCTTCCATTAAGGAAGGACCTGCTTCTGCAGGGTCCCTTTCTTCATCCAAATCTCGTTGCTCTGAAGCTGACTGCTTGGAGATTAAACGCTTGATTCTTTCTAAACGTGGTCAGTCATTGAGACTATGATTCAGGCTCGTAAGCCTGTGACTAGGAAGATTTTTTATAAGATTTGGCATAAATATTTGTATTGGTGTGAATCTAAAGGCTATTTGTGGAGTAGTTAGGATTCCTAGGATTTTGTCTTTTCTCCAGGAGGGTTTGGAGAAAGGTTTATCTGCTAGTACCCTGAAGGGTCAAATTTCTGCTTCATCCATTTTATTGCACAAGCGCCTGGCGGATGTGCCAGATGTTCCTTCTGTCAGACCTTGGTTAGAATTCAGCGTATGTTTTAGTCTACTACTCCACCTTGGAGTCTTAATTTGGTTCTTAGAGTCCTTCAACAGGCTCCGTTTGAACCTATGCATTCTTTGGATATTAAGATGTTATCTTGGAAGGTTTTTTTTTTCTGGTGGCTATTTCTTCGGATCGAAGAGTTTCGGAGCTTTCAGCCTTACAGTATGAATTGCCTTTTCTTATTTTTCACTCTGATAAGGTAGTTCTGCGTACTGCCTTGGGTTTTCTTCCCAAGGTTGTTTCTGATAAGAATATTAATCAAGAGATTGTTGTTCCTCCTTTGTATCCTAATCCTTCTCATAAGCAGCGTTTGTTGCACAACCTGAATGTGGTTCATACATTGAAATATTATTTGCAGGTGACTAAGGATTTTCGCCAGTCTCCTTCTTTATTTGTTGTTTTTTCTAGGAAGCGTAAGGGTAAGAAAGCTATGGCTACTTCTCTTTCTTGTTGGTTGAGAAGTGTTATTCGCTTGGCATATGAGACTGCTGGTCAGCAGTCTCCTGAGAGAATCATGGCTCATTCCACGAGGGCTGTTTAATCTTCTTGGGCTTTCAAAATTGGAGCTTCTGTAGATTAGCTTTGCAAGGCTGTGACTTGTTCATCTTTGCATACTTTTTCTAAATTTTACAAATTTGATACTTTTGCTTCAGCAGAGACTTTTGGGAGAAAGGTTCCTCAAGCAGTGGTGCCTTTTGTTTAGGTTAATTGTCTTGTCCCTCCCTTATGATCCGTGTCCTCTAGCTTGGGTATTGGTTCCCAACAGTAAAGATGATCCGTGGACTCACCGTGTCATTAGAAAGAAAACATAATTTATTCTTACCTGAAAAATGTATTTCTTTCTTGACACGGTGAGTCCACGGCCTGCCATGAGTCCATCCGGAGGTGTTCTCCAGGATAACTCTCAATTGGGGGATACCAGAGTTGGATCTGATGGTGTTTCGGCAGAACGTCAAGCTTCCAAGGTACGGTTCCGTCTAGCTTATCTGTTTCCTCCATTTGCACTCCTTCCTCGGGTCATTGCTTGCATCAAACAGGAGAGAGCATCAGTAATTCTTATAACTCCTGCATGGCCTCGCAGGATCTGGTATGCAGATCTAGTGAAGATGTCATCTCCGCCACCTTGGAGGTTGCCTCTGAGGAAGGACCTTCTTACTAAGGGTCCATTCCTCCATCCAAATCTTGTTTCTCTGAAGCTGACTGCTTGGGGATTGAACGCTTATTTCTGACTAAGCGTGGTTTTTCTGAGTCAGTTATTGAGACCATGATCCAGGCTCGCAAGCCTGTTAATAGAAAAATGTACCATAAGGTATGGAGTAAATACCTTTATTGGTGTGAATCTAAGGGCTACTCTTGGAGTAGGGTCAGGATTCCTAGAATTTTGTCTCTTCTCCTCCAGGAAGGTTTGGAGAAAGGGTTGTCAGTTCTCTGAAGAGTCAGATTTCTGCATTATCTATTCTGTTACATAAGCGTTTGGCGGTTGTACCAGATGTTCAATCCTTTTGTCAGGCCTTGGTCAGAATCAGGCCTGTGTTTAAATCTTACTCCTCCTTAGTGTCTTAACCTTGTTCTTTTGCAGCAGGCTCCGTTTGAGACAATGCATTCCATAGATATTAAGTTGTTATCTTGGAAGGTTATGTTTCTTGTTGCTATCTCTTCTGCTTGGAGAGTTTCGGAACTTTCCGCTTTGCAGTGTGATTCGCATTACCTTATCTTTCATGTGGATAAGGTGGTTCTTCGTACTGGGTTGGGATTTCTCCCTAAAGTGGTTTCGATTAGAAATTTTAATCAGGAAAATGTTGTTCCTTCTCTCTGTCCCAATCCTTCTCATGAGGAGCCTATGTTGCACAACTTGTATGTTGTGCGTGCTCTAAAAATTCTATTTACAGGCCACTAAGGATTTTTGCCAGTCTTATGCCCTTTTTATTTGTTTCTCAAGAAAGGGTAAAGGTCAGAAGGCTACTGCGACTTCTTTCTTTCTGGTTGAGAAGTATGATTCGTTTTGCTTATGAGACTGCTGGTCAGCAGCCTCCTGAGAGAATTACGGCTCATTCCACAAAGGCTGTCTCGTCTTCTTGGGCTTTCAAAAATGAAGCTTTTGTGGAACAGATCTGCAAGGCTGCAACTTGGTCCTCTCTGCACACTTTTTCCAAATTTTATAAGTTTGATAATTTTTCCTCGGCTCAGGCCTCTTTTGGGAGGAAGGCTCTCCAAGCGGTGGTGCCTTCTGTTAGGTCTGCCTGTCTTGTTCTCCCGCCCTGTTTATTCTGTGTCCTCTAGCTTGGGTATTGGTTCCCACTAGTAATTGAATGACGTTGTGGACTTTCCATATCTTAGGAAAGAAAACTAAATTTATGCTTACCTGATAAATGTCTTTCTTTCCGAATATGGAGAGTCCACGACCCCACCCTTAAAGGGACACTGAACCCAAATTTTTAGCTACTTTCTAATTTACTCCTACTTCATTCTCTTGGTATCTTTATTTGAAATGTAAGTTTAGATGCCGGCCCATTTTTGGTGAACAACCTGGGTTGTTCTTGCTAATTGGTGGATAAATTCATCCACCAATAAAAGTGCTGTCCAGAGGACTGAACAAAAAAAAAGCGTAGATGCCTTCTTTTTCAAATAAAGATAGCAAGAGAACAAAGAAAAATTGATAATAGCAGTAAATTAGAAAGTTGCTTAAAATTGCATGCTCTATCTGAATCACAAAAGAAAACATTTGGGTTCAGTGTCCCTTTTAATTAATACAGTTAAGACAGTTTATTTTTGTCTAAACCTCGGGCACCTTTACACCTTTGTGGTGTTTCTTTTTCCATTTCCCTTTGGTCGAATGATTGTGGGTAGGGGAGTGACACTTAACAGCTTTGCTGTGATGCTCTTTGCCGCCGCCTCCTGCTGGCCAGAAGTGATATTCCCACTAGTAATTGAATGACGTTGTGGACTCTCCATATCCGGAAAGAAATTTATAAGGTAAGCATACATTTTATTTTTTTTCTTCCTTGGAGTCTAAATTTGGTATGATAGACTTTGCATGTTCCTCCTTTTGAGCCTATGCATTCTTTGGACATTAAATTACTTTCTTGGAAAGTGTTATTTTTTCTTGGCAATCTCTTCTGTTAGAAGAGTTTCTGAATTATCTGCTCTCTTGTGATTCTCCTTATCTGATTTTCCATCAAGATAAAACTGTTTTGCGGACTTAGTTTAAATTTTTGCCGAAAGTTGTTCATTCTAACAACATTAATAGGGAAATTATTGTTCCTTCCATGTGTCCTAATCCTAAGAATACTCTTGAAAGATCTTTACATTATTTACATGTGGTAAGAGCTTTGAAATATTATGTTGATGCTACTAAATATTTCAGAAAGACTTCTAGTCTATTTTGTCATGTTTTCTGGTTCTAGAAAAGGTCAGACAGCCTCTGCCATTTCTTTGGCATCTTATTTGAAACTTCTGATTCACAAAGCTTTTTTGGAGGCGGGACAGTCTCCACCTCAAAAAATAACAGCTCATTTTACAAGATCAGCTGCCACATCTTGGGCTTTCAAGAATGAAGCTTCAGTTTATCAAATCTGCAAAGCAGCCACTTGGTCTTCTTTGTATACCTTTACTAAATGTTACCATTTTGATGTTTTTGCTTCTTTGGAAGCATCTTTTGGTAGAAACGTTCTTCAGGCAGCTGTCTAAGTTTGATTCTAGTGCCCATTATTTCAGGGTTTTTTTTATAAAAATTTAAATTTTTTGGGATTTAATTTCTCAGCGGAAATAGCTGTTTTTATTTTACAACATAACCTCTTTGATGGAAAGGATTGCAAGCTGCACTATAGATGGATGATTAAAACAACAATTTATTAGTTACAATTTAAAAATGTTAGCACACATCATAGTAATTACACCCAAGCACACAGGAGAGGCTGCTCTCCGACGCGTTTCCTGCTACAAAAAGCACTTCATCAGGGAGTGATGAAGTGCTTTTTGTAGCAGGAAACGCGTCGGAGAGCAGCCTCTCCTGTGTGCTTGGGTGTAATTACTATGATGTGTGCTAACATTTTTAAATTGTAACTAATAAATTGTTGTTTTAATCATCCATCTATAGTGCAGCTTGCAATCCTTTCCATCAAAGAGGTTATGTTGTTCGTTATTTCAGCGCTGGGAAATCGCTGTACTGAAAGGATTGTGCATCCAGCCTAGTCTCTGAGGTGATAGTGCAAGTGTAAGTGTTGCTGGTAACGTGCAATCAATCGAGCTGAACACCAGGTGCGTTCAGCGTTCCAAACACAAGGAAAGTAACAGAGTTTGCTAGTATCACGCTTCCCCTCCCTGCAGTGAGTAGGACCGACAGGACGAATAGTCTGAAGTTACAAGGTATTGTCCGGTGTGGGGGTAAATTGCCTGAATTCTGTGAAGAGCGTGTTTGTGCTTTGTGCTTTGTGATAAAGAGAAAAGAAAATTTTGCCATAGACTGTACTTGTGATTTAATATAACAGTGAATTTATACCTGCTGTTTCATACGCTCTATTTGCTCACTTACACCTTGAAATTTCTCTACTGAAACGTCACTTACATTGTGTATACCAGGTTATGATACGAATCAAGAGTTGAAAGTGAAGTCATCTATCTTTTTTCATGCACACAGCATATATATACTATTCAGAATCACTGTACGCTTGCACATAAATATCACTCAGAGTGAACCTAGAGACCAATACCGTTTTGCCGAAAATGGTGTATTGTGGAATTTTTGTATGAATGTTGATGCTGTTTTTATTTTATCCCTCCCTCTATTGTTACTCGTGGACTTCCACATCTTAGGTATTATATCCCATCAGTAATAAGCTCAAGGACTCTTGCCACCTATATCAAAGAAAACATAATTTATGTAAGAACGTACCTGATTCATTTCTTTCATGGTGGCAAGAATCCACGAGACCCACCCATTTTTTGGAGGGTTATGATTTTTTTTGTATAAAGCACATTATTCATCCTGTTCCTCTTTTTTATGCTTTTACTCCTCACTAACTTGGTTATACGTTAAACTGAGGAATGAGTGAGGTAGGAGGTGTATTTATCGGCATTTGAGGTTTGGGAAACTTTGTCCCCTCCTGGTAGGAATTTATATCCCATCAGTAACAAGCTCGTGGACTCTCGCCACATGAAAGAAATTAATTTATCTGGTAAGTTTTTACATAAATTGTTTTTTTCATAAGATTTTGAGAGCCAGTACATGATTCCTTAGTCATTTTTTGCATCTAGCAAAGAGTATGGTAAAACTTGAGTACTGATCTACACATCGCTTTAAAGAGGTTCTCAAACTGATGTGAGATCCGATATCCCCCTCAGAGACCTGGGAATAGGACAGAGCGGTGTAAAGGACTACATTGGCAGTGAGAGTGAATCTCCCTCATGTGTTTGTCACTTGCCTGCCACAGGTGTTGCTGGGACTGGTCCTACAGCCTCCTCCTTTTGGTTCACCAAAGTACTCCTTCCTTAGATCCTTTGTTAGTGCATACTGCACAAGATGGGCTCTTCTACTGGAAACAGGTCCCCTGCAACTTTGTAAGCACATTATAGAAGAATGCTGACTTGGTACTTGCACTCACATAACCCTCCGGCTATTAGCATAAACATGTACACATTATTCACATAGCTAAGGGACATAATTACCTACACCAGATACCACATACAGTAAAATTGAAGTACTGTCTCTTTAAATTTCAGCTAGAACATACATTTTAAACAACATTCCAATTTACTTCTATTATAAATGTTGCTTCATTCTCTTGTTTTCCTTTCTTGAAGGAGCAGCAATGCAGTGCTGGGAGCCAACTAAAGAGGCATATATGTGTAGCCACTAATCACCTTCTAGCTCTCAGCTCTTAATCCTATCTTGTTTTTTCAATAAAGGATACCAAAAGAAGTAAATTGGAAAGTTGCTTAAAATGGTATGCCTTATAGAAATCCTGAAAGAACATTTTTTGCCGTTTCAGGTTCCTTTAACTTGGATGTAATTTGGCCCTTAAAAATGTTATCTTCAAGCCACTATATAATTTAGAATTTCTTCTTCCTTGTTTATCCATTTCTCATGTCCCCCGCAAATGACAGAAAGCTACTGCAATCACCTTGGCATCTTGGCTTTGCTTAGTATTCCTAGGTACAGTGATGTCTCCCTCTGCATGAATTACTGCTCATTCTACCATAGTAGTCTCCACTTCTTGGGTTTTTAGAAATGAAGCTTCCATTGAACAGAGGTTCAAGGCACCTACTTAATCATCTTTTCATACCTTTACCAAATTCTATCATTTTGACACGTTTGTCTCTTCTGAGGCTGCTTTTAGTAGGAAAGTTCTGCGGGTCACAGTGCCTGTCTAGTACCTCTACCGTTGCCTCCCTATTTCACGGTGGTCACGTGGACTTAATAGCTTGGGTATAGGATCTCACATTTGATTGCTCTTGGACTTTTCACCATCTTATGAACAAAATCAAAATTTATGCTTATCTAAATGTATTTCTGTAATGATGGTGAGAGTATTCGAGACCCGCCCTTGTTTTTCTCCATAACAGTTGGCGGCAGTACCAGTTTGCATTTCTTTTAACCTGCTAGTACTGAATACTCTCAACATGTGGAAACAGATTTATAATTATTTAATAATCAATCGTCTCCTTACTCATAATCACATAAAACTCTGTGAAACCTATGTATCCTAATAGTATATGTTCCTTTCCTTTACCCCTCTCTGCATTATTTTGTGCTTTAACAGAGCAAACGCATCTTTTTATTTGTTGGTGATTTTGTTGTTACACGATCAAGTTGGTTGTAGTAGTGATAGATATGATGGTGGGAAGGGACATGTGCATATACTTTTGTGTTAATTACACTTATAAATGGATACTGGTATGGAAAAAGCAATTCAGTATTGCAATTATACACTTGTAATTATGGTTCATACATTTTTGTTTTGTTTTGTTTTTTACAGATTTTATTTTGGAAAATTAAAAACTAAATTAAATGTTTTTTGTGGAACTTTTTGTTTAAATACCTTTTTTTTTACCTTTCAGATACGAGAGCAGAACTTACAAGACATTAAAACAGCTGGCCCTCAATCACAAGTTCTATGTGGAGGTGTTGTGGAACGAAGTGTTGTACAGGTCAGTGACAAGAATGATATATTTAACTTGAATGGGGGGGGGAATCTATTTTTCTAATTTTTACTAACCTTATCCATTACTTGACAGAAACTATCTGTGTATAAGGTAAGTGGTAAGGCAGCTTCATTCTCTTTGCAAATGTACATAGGTTTAACAATAGAAATAAAAAGGCTTCAGTGTGTGGTATAAGCATGTAAGTGACAAATGCTTCTTGCGCCATCGCTGAATGCCCTGCATGAACGCTTTTACCCCATCCTTATTGATAAGAGCCAGTAGGATACTTCAAAATATAGGTTGTTGCAGAAAAAAAATGCACTCTCTTAATATTTTCACTCTCTAATTTTTTATTTTTTTTTAAACTATAATGGCCCTTTAAGCCAGAGGTCGACAACTCTGTTTAAAATTTAGTTGCCAGACATAGGCTTGTTGAGCCATGCTTTAAGCAGATACACCCAGCTGTTTATGTAGTGCTTGGGAAAGACATAATAGGGAAAAACTTTTTACAAGTAATTAGAGGGAAAAACAGTGTTGTATAATGCAAACATAATACCCATACCTGTTCAATCTCACAGATCTTCACATTTCTTTCCTATGTATTTTGATATCCTTTAAATGTGGAAAGCTTACAGGGACAATAAAAAATAAAAATAAACTTGTATGATTTAGATATTGCATGTAATATCTTTCCAATTTACTTCTATTATCAAAAATGCTTTGTTCTGTTATCCTTTATTAGAGTAAATCTAGGAAGGCTCATAAGAGATCAGGAGCGTGAGCATGTCTTTAGTACTCTGACAGCAGCGTTTGAAACTATGTATAACACTGCTACAAACAATGTTGCAAAACACTGCTGCTATTGAGTACTAAAGACACATTCACACTCTCGAGCTCTTAAGAGCCTACCTAGATTTACTATTAAAGGTGTTAAACAATGGGAGCTGCCATGTTCTAACTTAGGTTATATTCTCTGGATTGGCCAATTAGGGACAGTTATAAGTAAGTCAGTAGAGTGTGTAGTCAATGGCTGTGTGGAACAGTTTTCTATACTTAGGTTTCTAACAGGAACTGAAAAGCTCACAATTTCCGAATGGAATTACAGGAAAAGGGGACAAAATAAAACGTATATTGCAGACGTTTTTTATATATACGATTTATCATTTTATATTACCATCTCAAAGTGTTTAATGTTCCTTTTAATAAAGGCTATCAAGAGAAGTAAGCAATTTTGCTAAAAGAAGAAAATTGGAAAGTTAAGTTGTATACTGTATAGCTGAATCATGAAAGTTTTATTATGACTTTACTTTCACTTTCCTATAGCACTATGTGCTGATTTTTTTTTTTTTTATGCAAGTCTGAAATGAACATTGAGATCAAAATTAAACTTACTAAATAAATTAATACATTTTTATCACATTTTACCTCTTTCCTGGTATCCTTTTGTTGAAACTTAGCTCCTTTCCATGAGTTTTGTTTGCAGACGTTTTGTAATTCAGAGCTTATTTGGGGATATATACTATCAATTTATAAATAAAATTACTGTAATATACCTTTAAGGTAAACCTTATGATTTTATTTAGAATTTTACAGTGCAAAATTGTTTTGTTTTTTTAAACAATATACATTTTACACACCCTCTTTTTAGATGCATCAAAGGAAAATGTCCCTTTTTAAGATGTTTAAATTGATATAGTAACAGAAAATTTATTTATGTATAACTGTTTTGCGTTTGTATCACCATCCGTAATGCAGGTTTGGATGTATCCATAAGTGAGAGATCTAAAAAGCTGATTTGTATGTGAGTCTATTCACATGTGGGATTATACTCCTTCCACTAAGAGGAGACAAATCACCCCTACATACCTAAACTTTGATTATTATTTTTTTTATTCCATAATCCCTGTCACATATTTGTCTCCTTGATTCAGCTGAAAAATTGAATTGCTGATCTACAAGATATAGAAAGGGATTCTCCACCTACTTGAGACTTAATTTCCTCCTCAGAGAGTCTATAAACACGACAGTGGTCGACAGGATTTTTTAAGGCAGGTAGTGAAAAGCTTCTTCCGGTGTGAAGATGTCACAGGCCTCCTAGGTGAAATTTCCACCACTCTCCTGGTCTACAAAGCGGTGCTCCTTGAATGCAGATGTTGTGCTTAGAGTGGCTGCGCATTATCAGATCTTTGGTACTATGCTTGCACTGCCTCAGATGGTCTTGTTTACTGGATATGTTCTTCTTGAACTGGGGTGCTGAAGGCTAAGTACCTCAAAGCCCATTGGCTATGCACATGATCATGAACACATGGTTCACATAGCCTGGTGACAAATATTTACACACTACACAACCTCCTGACCACTATAAGGAGGCAAAGGATACTCCAGCACAACAAAACATTAAATTCTTCCCACTTCCACTGAATACTGTAATTTCTTTTGCCTTTTGAGTGAGGTGAAAGCTTTGAATTGTTGATCTACTTATCGTTAAGAGGGGTTCTCTAACTGATCTGAGGCCCATTTCATTCTCGCAGTTCCTAAGGCGTTTCCAGTCACAGTTTAGGATTTTGCCTCAGTGAGAAATGTCACAGGCCTCCCAGGTGAAATGTGGATTCATTCACTAATCCTCTGTGTTGTAGAATATGAAAGATCCTTAGCATTTTGCTTGCACTACCTAGGATGAGCTTGTCTACTGGAAGTAAGTTGATGCTGCTGGATGAAGGTGCGGTTGGGTATATACTTTGCACATCTATAGCCCAGTTTATTAAGATCAACATGTTAACGTTTCACATAGTATGGGGACATACACCTTATATTAGTAGTTTTGGGCACTTACTATGTCGTCAAATTTAGAGCAGTCATCTTTAGTGCGCTCAGATGTTACTACTGAGGTATATACAGTCTATCTTTCGTGTAAGTGGCAAGAGTCCATGAGCTAGTGATGTATGGAATATACATTCCTACCAGGAGGGGGCAAAGTTTCCCAAACCTCAAAATGCCTATAAATACACCTCCCACCTCACTCCTCAGTTTTACAAACTTTGCCTCCTTGTGGAGGTGGTGAAGCAAGATGTGCTTGATTTTCTTCTGTGAAAGGCGCTTCTAAGCATTTTGAAGCCCAATTCCTCTCTAAGTACAGTGTTTGTCTGAGGGATGTGAATGGAGTATTGCCTGACACCATGTTTTCGCCTTTGGGAAATCTATTCTAAGGCTCTCTGTAAATCGGTCGCAGGGATTCATCTGCTGCCTCCCTTTACAGATCGACATTATACTCCTCTACCATTACCTCTGCTGATATATTTCAGTACTGGTTTGGCTGTCTGCTATATGTAGATGGGTGTCTTACACGGTAAGTATATACTTTTATTAAAGACACTCTCAGCTATGGATTAGGCACTTTTTAAGTAAAGTTGTTATATATTGTTTGTATACATGCCTTGAGTCAGTAATTCAGTGCTCTTTTTTAGCGACTTTATTTGTGGTTAAATATTTCTCAAGGTTGGTAGAGTCTGTGAAACATACAGGTTTTTTTTTGGAGCTAGTAATTTATTTATAAATTAGGATGCTAAGTATTATGTTAGTCTCATGGAATGTTGATAATCACATTTTATGCAGCTATAATAGATGTATCCATTAGGCTTTATTTTGGTATATTTAGTTTTTTTGTATATACAATCAAAATTCTTACCTGCTTTTTAGAGTGATAGGTGTTTTAGAAATCCTCTTCAGCTTTGCATGTCGCACATGTGATGATGCTATTTATGTCATAGGGTGACGTGTCGTCATTGTGTGCCATTTTTTTGGCGCCAAAAAAAATCCCGCCAAAATTGCTTTTATAAGCTCTCCCCGAGCTCATTCAGTGTTCTCAGTAAACACTTGGAGAACTTTCATGCAGCATTTTATGAATCAGTTTTCTTTTTTTATAATTGTTTTCGTTCTGTTTACCATTCTCTCAAGCCTGTTCTATATTTATCATAAATAGGAGCATGGATATAAATTTGCAGAATTATTTTTTTAATTTTTTTTCTAATTTTGTTTTTTTGCAATTATGTCTCAAACTAAACCTGCCTCTGTTACCATAGGATTTGAGCTGCTTAAACAGGTATTTAACAAAGCTAAGTATGCATGTTGTAATTAAGCTGATCTAAATTATTCAACTCTATTATGTGGCTCTTGTTTAACAAATTGTTAAATATATCTGAGTACTAATACACACACTGTTATTCTTTTTCAGTCTAAATATACATAGCATTACTGCAGAAATGTAAGATTTTATTGGTACAGCTAAAGACAACACAATGACTGCTATTTTGCCTTCAAATAAATGTACAGGTAGCCCTCAGTTTACGCCGGGGTTAGGTTCCAGAAGGAATGGTTGTAAATCGAAACCGTTGTAAATTGAAACCCAGTTTTATAAAGTAGGTCAGTGGGAAGTGAGGGAGATAGGTTCCAGGCCCCTCTCAAAATTGTCATAAGTAACACCTAATACATTATTTTTAAAGCTTTGAACAGCATTATAAACCTAATAAAATAATCACACAACACAGACTTCACTTGCATTTTTCTGCGAACAGCTCTTTCTATGCATTCCAAACTGGACTGATTTATAGACAGGAAGATCTTGTTCCTTTGAAATCTGCTCGATAGCTCAGGTCTGGTTAAACTGATTAATTTCAGCTTGCTTGGCTTTGTTGCAACACAAGCGGACAGCTCAACCTACTGGCTATTTTGATAAATGCACTGCTTCTCAATGCTTTTCAATAGCAGTCACATGACTGGGAAAAAAGGTTATTATTCTGAAACGGTGTTAAGTGAACCGTTGTAAAACGAGGGCCACCTAGTGGTTTTTGCAACATTTTCCTAAACTTAGTGAATTAAGTTCTGACCTTTAGCATACTGACGTATTCTCTACTGATGGGTTCTCCTCTGATTCAGAGGATGCCACATTAGAGACTTATATAGAAAAAAACTTTTTTATTTAAGTTAGAATATATTCGTTGTCTTTTAAGGAAGTTTTGTTTACTTTGGGTATTGAGGAATCTAAATCTCCTGATGATAAACTAGTATTTGTCTAAATTCTGTATCTAAGACTACTGTTATTACTCCTGAAGTATTTACTATTCCTGACACTATCTCTTATGTGATTGCTAAATAATGGTCTAAGCCTGGTACCTCTTTTAACCCTTCTTCTAGGTTTAACAAATTGTATCCTTTTACCTGTAGCCAAGGATCCTTTAGATAGGAAGCTTAAATCTTATCCAAGAAGGGCGTATTTACATTCCGGCTATATTCTTAGACCTATTATGGCTGATGTTACTGTGGCTTCTACTTTTTGGTTGGACAGCTTAGCACCGCAGTTGTCTTCAGATTCTGAGTTATCTAACATTGTTTTACTTCAACATGCAAATCATTTTATTTATGATGCTATTTTATTTAGGATGCTAGGAAGATCAATGTCAAATCCATGTCTTTAGCCATTCTAATTAGAAGAGCTTTATGGCTTAAATCTTGGAATGCTGACATGGTGTATAAAACTAGATTATGTCTCTTTTCAAGGTAAAGATCTTTTTGGTTCACAATTGGATTCTATTATTTCCACTGTTACTGGGGGTAAGGTAGTTTTTCTGCCCCAAGACAAGAAATCTAAGGGTAGATTTAAAGCTCCCAATCATTTTCGTTCCTTTCGTTAGAATAGAGAACAGAAAACAACTCCTTCCCCTAAGACCTCTGGCTCTAATTGGAGACCATCTCCGAATTGGAATAAATCTAAGCCTTATAAGAAACCAAATCCTGCCCCTAAACCTATATGAAGGTGCGGCCCTCAAGCCAGTTCTTCTGGTAGGGGGCATACTAAAACTATTTCAAAGAGTTTGGACAGACTCTGTCCAGAATCAGTGGATTCAGAATATAATTTCTTTAGCAGTGTCAAATAGGATTCAAAATAAGACTTCCTTTGGGATGATTCTTTCTTACCCATGTATCAAAAACCCCAGTAAAAGCTCAAGTCTTTTTGATATGTGTTTCAGATCTAGAACTTTCAGGGGTCATTTTTCCCAGTTCTACAGCAGGAACAAGGATTGAGGTTTTTATTCAAATCTATTCATTGTACCTATGAAGGAAAATTCTTTCAGACCTATTTTGGATCTGAAAACTTTAAATGGTTTTGTAAGAGTCCCAACTTTCAAGATTGTGACTATAAAGACTATTCTGCCTTTTGTTCAGCAAGGTCACTTCATATCCACAATAGACTTACAGGACGTTTACCTTCACAATCAGATTCATCCGAATCGCAATCGTTTTCTGAGATTCTCTTTTCTAGACAAGGATTACCAATTTGTCGCTCTTCCGTTTGGCCTTGCAACAGCACCAAAAATATTCTTAATAGTTTTAGGTTCCCTTCTATCTGTAATCAGAGAGCAGGGTATTGCGGTGTTTCCTTATTTGGACGATATCTTGGTACTAGCTCAATCTTTTCATTTAGCAGAATCTAATGTTGTTTCTTCAAAGACATTGTTGGAGGATCAATTTACAAAAGAGTTTAATTCCTCAGACAAGAGTCACCTTTTGTAGGTTTCCACATAGATTCAGTGTCCATGACTCTCTCTGAGAGACAAGAAACAAATGAAGTTTGTTTCTCCAACATAGGTGTGTCCGGTCCACGGCGTCATCCTTACTTGTGGGATATTCTCTTCCCCAACAGGAAATGGCAAAGAGCCCAGCAAAGCTGGTCACATGATCCCTCCTAGGCTCCGCCTACCCCAGTCATTCTCTTTGCCGTTGTACAGGCAACATCTCCACGGAGATGGCTTAGAGTTTTTTAGTGTTTAACTGTAGTTTTTATTATTCAATCAAGAGTTTGTTATTTTGAAATAGTGCTGGTATGTACTATTTACTCAGAAACAGAAAAGAGATGAAGATTTCTGTTTGTATGAGGAAAATGATTTTAGCAACCGTCACTAAAATCCATGGCTGTTCCACACAGGACTGTTGAGAGCAATTAACTTCAGTTGGGGGAACAGTGAGCAGTCTCTTGCTGCTTGAGGTATGACACATTCTAACAAGACGATGTAATGCTGGAAGCTGTCATTTTCCCTATGGGATCCGGTAAGCCATGTTTATTACGATCGTAAATAAGGGCTTCACAAGGGCTTATTAAGACTGTAGACTTTTTTTGGGCTAAATCGATTCATTATTAACACATATTTAGCCTTGAGGAATCATTTTATTTGGGTATTTTGCTATAATGATATCGGCAGGCACTGTTTTAGACACCTTATTCTTTAGGGACTTTCCCAAAGCATAGGCAGAGCCTCATTTTCGCGCCGGTGTTGCGCACTTGTTTTTGAGAGGCATGGCATGCAGTCGCATGTGAGAGGAGCTCTGATACTTAGAAAGACTTTCTGAAGGCGTCATTTGGTATCGTATTCCCCTTTGGGCTTGGTTGGGTCTCAGCAAAGCAGATACCAGGGACTGTAAAGGGGTTAAAGTTCAAAACGGCTCCGGTTCCGTTATTTTAAGGGTTAAAGCTTCCAAATTTGGTGTGCAATACTTTTAAGGCTTTAAGACACTGTGGTGAAAATTTGGTGAATTTTGAACAATTCCTTCATGTTTTTTCGCAATTTACTCCTTACTATGCAACAATTAACGGCTGTAATGGATAATTCTGTCAAAAACATTTTAGCCAAAATGAACACTTATCAGCGTAAGCGCGACTGCTCTGTTTTAGATACTGAAGAGCATGACGACGCTGATAATAATGTTTCTGAAGGGCCCCTAACCCAGTCTGATGGGGCCAGGGAGGTTTTGTCTGAGGGAGAAATTACTGATTCAGGGAACATTTCTCAACAAGCTGAACCTGATGTGACTACATTTAAATTTAAGTTGGAACATCTCCGCATTCTGCTTAAGGAGGTATTATCCACTCTGGATGATTGTGACAAATTGGTCATCCCAGAGAAACTATGTAAAATGGACAAGTTCCTAGAGGTGCCGGGGCTCCCAGAAGCTTTTCCTATACCCAAGCGGTTGGCGGACATTGTTAATAAAGAATGGGAAAGGCCCGGTATTCCTTTCGTCCCTCCCCCCATATTTAAAAAATTGTTTCCTATGGTCGACCCCAGAAAGGACTTATGGCAGACAGTCCCCAAGGTCGAGGGAGCGGTTTCCACTTTAAACAAACGCACCACTATACCCATAGAGGATAGTTGTGCTTTCAAAGATCCTATGGATAAAAAATTAGGTTTGCTTAAAAAGATGTTTGTTCAGCAGGGTTACCTTCTACAACCAATTTCATGCGTTGTCCCTGTCGCTACAGCCGCATGTTTCTGGTTCGATGAGCTGATAAAGGCGGTCGATAGTGATTCTCCTCCTTATGAGGAGATTATGGACAGAATCAATGCTCTCAAATTGGCTAATTCTTTTACCCTAGACGCCACTTTGCAATTGGCTAGGTTAGCGGCTAAGAATTCTGGGTTTGCTATTGTGGCGCGCAGAGCGCTTTGGTTGAAATCTTGGTCGGCTGATGCGTCTTCCAAGAACAAGCTACTTAACATTCCTTTCAAGGGGAAAACGCTGTTTGGCCCTGACTTGAAAGAGATTATCTCTGATATCACTGGGGGTAAGGGCCACGCCCTTCCTCAGGATCGGCCTTTCAAGGCAAAAAATAAACCTAATTTTCGTCCCTTTCGTAGAAACGGACCAGCCCAAAGTGCTACGTCCTCTAAGCAAGAGGGTAATACTTCTCAAGCCAAGCCAGCTTGGAGACCAATGCAAGGCTGGAACAAGGGAAAGCAGGCCAAGAAACCTGCCACTGCTACCAAGACAGCATGAAATGTTGGCCCCCGATCCGGGACCGGATCTGGTGGGGGGCAGACTCTCTCTCTTCGCTCAGGCTTGGGCAAGAGATGTTCTGGATCCTTGGGCGCTAGAAATAGTCTCCCAAGGTTATCTTCTGGAATTCAAGGGGCTTCCCCCAAGGGGGAGGTTCCACAGGTCTCAGTTGTCTTCAGACCACATAAAAAGACAGGCATTCTTACATTGTGTAGAAGACCTGTTAAAAATGGGAGTGATTCATCCTGTTCCATTAAGAGAACAAGGGATGGGATTCTACTCCAATCTGTTCATAGTTCCCAAAAAAGAGGGAACGTTCAGACCAATCTTAGATCTCAAGATCTTAAACAAGTTTCTCAAGGTTCCATCGTTCAAGATGGAAACCATTCGAACTATTCTTCCTTCCATCCAGGAAGGTCAATTCATGACCACGGTGGATTTAAAGGATGCGTATCTACATATTCCTATCCACAAGGAACATCATCGGTTCCTAAGGTTCGCATTCCTGGACAAGCATTACCAGTTCGTGGCGCTTCCTTTCGGATTAGCCACTGCTCCAAGGATTTTCACAAAGGTACTAGGGTCCCTTCTAGCTGTGCTAAGACCAAGGGGCATTGCTGTAGTACCTTACTTGGACGACATTCTGATTCAAGCGTCGTCCCTTCCTCAAGCAAAGGCTCACACGGACATAGTCCTGGCCTTTCTCAGATCTCACGGATGGAAAGTGAACGTGGAAAAGAGTTCTCTATCTCCGTCAACCAGGGTTCCCTTCTTGGGAACAATAATAGACTCCTTAGAAATGAGGATATTTCTGACAGAGGCCAGAAAAACAAAACTTCTAGACTCTTGTCGGATACTTCATTCCGTTCCTCTTCCTTCCATAGCTCAGTGCATGGAAGTGATCGGGTTGATGGTAGCGGCAATGGACATAGTTCCTTTTGCGCGCATTCATCTAAGACCATTACAACTGTGCATGCTCAGTCAGTGGAATGGGGATTATACAGACTTGTCTCCGAAGATACAAGTAAATCAGAGGACCAGAGACTCACTCCGTTGGTGGCTGTCCCTGGACAACCTGTCACGAGGGATGACATTCCGCAGACCAGAGTGGGTCATTGTCACGACCGACGCCAGTCTGATGGGCTGGGGCGCGGTCTGGGGATCCCTGAAAGCTCAGGGTCTTTGGTCTCGGGAAGAATCTCTTCTACCGATAAATATTCTGGAACTGAGAGCGATATTCAATGCTCTCAAGGCTTGGCCTCAGCTAGCGAGGGCCAAGTTCATACGGTTTCAATCAGACAACATGACAACTGTTGCGTACATCAACCATCAGGGGGGAACAAGGAGTTCCCTAGCTATGGAAGAAGTGACCAAAATCATTCTATGGGCGGAGTCTCACTCCTGCCACCTGTCCGCTATCCACATCCCAGGAGTGGAAAATTGGGAAGCGGATTTTCTGAGTCGTCAGACATTGCATCCGGGGGAGTGGGAACTCCATCCGGAAATCTTTGCCCAAGTCACTCAGCTGTGGGGCATTCCAGACATGGATCTGATGGCCTCTCGTCAGAACTTCAAAGTTCCTTGCTACGGGTCCAGATCCAGGGATCCCAAGGCGGCTCTAGTGGATGCACTAGTAGCACCTTGGACCTTCAAACTAGCTTATGTGTTCCCGCCGTTTCCTCTCATCCCCAGGCTGGTAGCCAGGATCTATCAGGAGAGGGCGTCGGTGATCTTGATAGCTCCTGCGTGGCCACGCAGGACTTGGTATGCAGATCTGGTGAATATGTCATCGGCTCCACCTTGGAAGCTACCTTTGAGACGAGACCTTCTTGTTCAGGGTCCGTTCGAACATCCGAACCTGGTTTCACTCCAGCTGACTGCTTGGAGATTGAACGCTTGATCTTATCGAAGCGAGGGTTCTCAGATTCTGTTATCGATACTCTTGTTCAGGCCAGAAAGCCTGTAACTAGAAAGATTTACCACAAAATTTGGAAAAAATATATCTGTTGGTGTGAATCTAAAGGATTCCCTTGGGACAAGGTTAAGATTCCTAAGATTCTATCCTTCCTTCAAGAAGGATTGGAAAAAGGATTATCTGCTAGTTCCCTGAAGGGACAGATTTCTGCCTTGTCTGTGTTACTTCACAAAAAGCTGGCAGCTGTGCCAGATGTTCAAGCCTTTGTTCAGGCTCTGGTTAGAATTAAGCCTGTTTACAAACCTTTGACTCCTCCTTGGAGTCTCAATTTAGTTCTTTCAGTTCTTCAGGGGGTTCCGTTTGAACCCTTACATTCCGTTGATATTAAGTTATTATCTTGGAAAGTTTTGTTTTTAGTTGCAATTTCTTCTGCTAGAAGAGTTTCAGAATTATCTGCTCTGCAGTGTTCTCCTCCTTATCTGGTGTTCCATGCAGATAAGGTGGTTTTACGTACTAAACCTGGTTTTCTTCCAAAAGTTGTTTCTAACAAAAACATTAACCAGGAGATTATCGTACCTTCTCTGTGTCCGAAACCAGTTTCAAAGAAGGAACGTTTGTTGCACAATTTGGATGTTGTTCGCGCTCTAAAATTCTATTTAGATGCTACAAAGGATTTTAGACAAACATCTTCCTTGTTTGTTGTTTATTCCGGTAAAAGGAGAGGTCAAAAAGCAACTTCTACCTCTCTCTCTTTTTGGATTAAGAGCATCATCAGATTGGCTTACGAGACTGCCGGACGGCAGCCTCCCGAAAGAATCACAGCTCATTCCACTAGGGCTGTGGCTTCCACATGGGCCTTCAAGAACGAGGCTTCTGTTGATCAGATATGTAGGGCAGCGACTTGGTCTTCACTGCACACTTTTACCAAATTTTACAAGTTTGATACTTTTGCTTCTTCTGAGGCTATTTTTGGGAGAAAGGTTTTGCAAACCGTGGTGCCTTCCATTTAGGTGACCTGATTTGCTCCCTCCCTTCATCCGTGTCCTAAAGCTTTGGTATTGGTTCCCACAAGTAAGGATGACGCCGTGGACCGGACACACCTATGTTGGAGAAAACAGAATTTATGTTTACCTGATAAATTACTTTCTCCAACGGTGTGTCCGGTCCACGGCCCGCCCTGGTTTTTTTAATCAGGTCTGATAATTTATTTTCTTTAACTACAGTCACCACGGTACCATATGGTTTCTCCTATGCAAATATTCCTCCTTAACGTCGGTCGAATGACTGGGGTAGGCGGAGCCTAGGAGGGATCATGTGACCAGCTTTGCTGGGCTCTTTGCCATTTCCTGTTGGGGAAGAGAATATCCCACAAGTAAGGATGACGCCGTGGACCGGACACACCGTTGGAGAAAGTAATTTATCAGGTAAACATAAATTCTGTTTTTAGCTTGTCTAAATCCTCAGTCTCTATCATTCCCTTCAGTGGCTATGTGCATGTAAGTTTTAGGTCTGATGACTGTAGCATCGGACACGATCCCTTTTGCTTGTTTTCATATGAGGCCTCTACAGCTTTGCATGTTGCACCAATGGTGCAGGGATTATACTCAGATATCACAACTGATATTCTTAAATCCCAACACTCAACTCTCTGACTTGGTGGTTAGACCATCACCTTATTGTTCAAGGGGCCTCCTTTGTTCGTCCTTCCTGCACTGTAATCTCAACAGATGCAAGTCTTACAGGTTGCTGAGCTGCCTTGGGGTCTCTGACAGCATAAGGGTTTGGTATCCTCAAGAGGTGAGGTTGCCAATCAATATTTTAGAACTCTGTGCTATTTTTAGAGCTCTTCAGGCTTGGCCTCTACTGAAGAGAGAACTTTACATTAGTTTTCAGAAAGACAATCTCACAAGTGGCACATGTCGATCATCAAGGAGGGACTCTAAGTCCTTCAGCTATGAAAGAAGTATCTCGGATACTTTCTTTGGCGGAATCCATTTCTGCGATTCATATCCCAGGTGTAGACAATTGGGAAGCAGATTATCTCAGCCCTCAGACTTCACTTTCGGGGAAGTGGTCTCTCCATCCAGATGTGTTTTTTCATCTTGTACAGATGTGGGGTCTTCCAGAAATAGATCTGATAGCCTCTCGTCTAAACAAGAAGCTTCCCAGATACCTTTCCAGGTCCAAGGATCCTCAGGCGTAGATAGTGGATGCTTTAGCAGTTCCTTGGTTTTACCAACTTGCTTTCATTTTTCTGCCTCTGGTTCTTCTTGTTCTTCTCTAAGATCATAATGGAACAATCTTGTGCTTCTGATAGCACCTGCATGGCCTCGCAGGTTTTGGTATGCAGAGCTTGTCCGGATGTCCAGTTGCTAGCCTTGGCCACTTCCTTTAAGTCCAGACCTTCTTTCTCAAGGGTCGTTTTTCCATCAGGATCTCAAATCTTTAAATTTGAAGGCATGGACATTGAACTCTTAGTCATAGAGGTTTCTCTGACTCGGTGATTAGCACTATGTTACAGGCTCGTAAGTCTGTTTCAAGTAAGATTTTTAATCAGGTTTGGAAAACATATTTCATGGTGTTTCACCCATAATTATTCTTGGCATTCTTTCGGAATTCCTAGGATTTTACAGTCTCTTCAGGATGGTTTGGATAAAGACGAATACAGTTAGTACGGCTGCACCGGACAGACAGGTTCTTCAATGTGGAATAAAAATATTTATTGGGGCATAAGCATAAAAACAAGAGTCACTACTGACATAGTAAAAAAACAAGATAATGAACTGTTCACTCCCGGTCCAGAGTGAGCGGAAGGGCAGCAAAAAAAGGAAACTGCATACGCGTTTCGTGCGGGGCTACCGCACTTGATCACTGCATCAAGTGTTTTTACCTGTAGCGGCCTTTAGGCTGGGGAGCGGTTTGGTTTCCTTTAATGACTCTGGGAATCTTGACTCGGACGGAATCTGGCTTTCCAATAATTTTAGTTAGCTGAGAACAATTTTGTTTGTCCTAATAGCCGGGTCCCAACTGACATTCGTATGGTTTATCAGTATCCATTGGACAACTCTCTGCGGGTCTTGTATCATCCATCAGGGAGGAACATGGAGTTCCTTATTGATGATGGAGGTATCTTGCATCCTTTGGTAGGCATAGTCTCACTATTGCCATTCTCGATCCTTTACTTCATCCAATCTACAGTATATTTCTGATGCTGACTGCATGGAGATTATATGCTTAGTTTAGTATAAACTAGGTAGTTATTTATGAGTTTTTGACTCTTAATTCAGGCTCGTAAGCTGGTTTCTCGCAAGATATTTCAGGGATTTGATGCACATTCTTTTACTGGTGCGTTCCTATAGAGTTTCTTTGGCATAAGGTTAGAGTACCTGTATTCTCCAGGAGGGGCTGGAGAAGGGCTTGGTGGTCATTTTCTCTGTAGGGCCCATTCCCCATCTTTTCTGTCATATTACAAAGAGTTTGGCTGACTTTCCTGATGTCCGGTCCTTGGTTCAGACCCTGGTCAGAATCCGGACTGTGTTAATTTCCTGTTCCACTTTGGAATCTTAATTTTGTTCTTCAGGTTTTTGCAGTAGGCTCAATTTGAGCCTAGGCTTTCTGCAATATTTTTATATTGGAATGAAAGTAGATTTTCTGTACTTTCGGCTCTGCTGTGTGTTGCCCTTTTCGTTGTTTTCTCTGGTAGGCGTAAGTGCCAGAAGATCACTTCTACTACTCTTTCGTTTTAGTTGAGAAGTGTTATCCGTTAAGCTTATGAGACAGCTGGACAACAGCCTCCTGAGAGAATACGGCACATTCCTCTAGGGCTGTCTCTTCTTCCTGGGCCTTTGAAAATGAGGCTTTTGTGGAACAGATCTGCAAGGCAGCCACTTGGTCTTCATGGCATACTTTTTCCAAATTCAATACTTTTGCCTCAGCTGAGGCTTATTTTGGAAAGAAAGTTTCTCAACAAGCAGTGGTGCCTTCTGTTTAGTTGTGCCTATCTTGTTCTCCCTCCTTTCCATTTTGTGTCCTCTAGCTTGGGTATTGGTTCCCACTAGTAATTGAATGGATTTGTGAAACTTCAGGCACATATAATATACCCTTTGTGTTCCCTTCTATTTCCTTATTCCCTCGGCCTATTGACTGGGATTTTGGGAAGGGGGAGGATACTTAAAGCTTTGCTGGGGTGTGGAGTGGAATTCCTACTAGTAATTGAATGGATTTGTGGACTCTCCATGCCAGGAAAGAAAATAATTTATCAGGTAAGCATGAATTTGTTTTTCTTTCATGTAATTAGCAAGAGTCCATGAGCTAGTGACGTATGGGATATACATTCCTACCAGGAGGAGCAAAGTTTCCCAAACCTTAAAATGCCTATAAATACACCCCTCACCACACCCACAATTCAGTTTTACAAACTTTGCCTCCGATGGAGGTGGTGAAGTAAGTTTGTGCTAGATTCTACGTTGATATGCGCTCCGCAGCAAGTTGGAGCCCGGTTTTCCTCTCAGCGTGCAGTAAATGTCAGAGGGATGTGAGGAGAGTATTGCCTATTTGAATGCAGTGATCTCCTTCTACGGGGTCTATTTCATAGGTTCTCTGTTATCGGTCGTAGAGATTCATCTCTTACCTCCCTTTTCAGATCGACGATATACTCTTATATATACCATTACCTCTGCTGATTTTCGTTTCAGTACTGGTTTGGCTTTCTACAAACATGTAGATGAGTGTCCTGGGGTAAGTAAATCTTATTTTCTGTGACACTCTAAGCTATGGTTGGGCACTTTGTTTATAAAGTTCTAAATATATGTATTCAAACATTTATTTGCCTTGACTCAGAATGTTCAACATTCCTTATTTTTCAGACAGTCAGTTTCATATTTGGGATAAATGCATTTGTTTCAATCATTTTTTCTTACCTTAAAAAATTTGACTTTTTTCCTGTGGGCTGTTAGGCTCGCGGGGGCAGAAAATGCATCATTTTATTGCGTCATTCTTGGCGCGGACTTTTTTGGGCGCAAAATTTTTTTTCTGTTACCGGCGTCATACGTGTCGCCGGAAGTTGCGTCATTTTTTGACGTTTTTTTGCGTCAAAAATGTCGGCGTTCCGGATGTGGCGTCATTTTTGGCGCCAAAAGCATTTAGGCGCCAAATAATGTGGGCGTCTTTTTTGGCACTAAAAAATATGGGCGTCATTTTTGTCTCCACATTATTTAAGTCTCATTATTTATTGCTTCTGGTTGCTAGAAGCTTGTTCACTGGCATTTTTTTCCCATTCCTGAAACTGTCATTTAAGGAATTTGATCAATTTTGCTTTATATGTTGTTTTTTTTTCTTTTACATATTGCAAGATGTTCCACGTTGCAACTGAGTCAGAAGATACTTCAGGAAAATCACTGCACAGTGCTGGAGCTACCAAGCTAAGTGTATCTGCTATAAACTTTTGGTATCTGTTTCTCCAGCTGTTGTTTGTATTGCATGTCATGTCAAACTTATTAATGCAGATATAATTTCCTTTAGTACTGTTACATTACCTGTTGCTGTTCCGTCAACATCTAATTTTCAGAGTGTTCCTGATAACATAAGAGATTTTATTTTTTAAATCCATTAAGAAGGTTATGTCTGTTATTTCTCCTTCTAGTATACATAAAAGTCTTTTAAAACTTCTCTTTTTTCAGATGAATTTTTAAATGAACATCATCATTCTGATACTGATAATGGTTCTTCTGGTTCAGAGGTTTCTGTCTTAGAGGTTGATGCTGATAAATCTTTGTATTTGTTCAAGATGGAATTTATTCGTTCTTTACTTAAAGAAGTGTTATTTGCATTAGAAATAGAGGATTCTGGTCCTCTTGATACTAAATGTAAACGTTTAAATAAGGTTTTTAAATCTCCTGTAGTTATTCCAGAAGTGTTTTATCTCCCTGATGCTATTTCTGAAGTAATTTCCAGGGAATGGAATAATTTGGGTAATTTATTTACTCCTTCTAGACGTTTAAGCAAATTATATCCTGTGCCATCTGACAGATTAGAATTTTTTGGGACAAAAATCCCTAAGGTTATGGGGCTGTCTCTACTCCTGCTAATGTACTGCTGTTCCTACGGCAGATAGTACTTCATTTAAGGATCCTTTAGATAGGAAAATTGAATCCTTTCTAAGAAAAGCTTACTTATGTTCAGGTAATCTTCTTAGACCTGCTATATTTTTAGCGGATGTTGCTGCAGCTTCAACTTTTTGGTTAGAAGCTTTAGCGCAACAAGTAACAGATCATAATTTTATAGCATTATTATTATTCTATAACATGCTAATAATTTTATTGGTGATACCATCTTTTGATATCATTAGAGTTGATGTCAGGTATATGTCTCTAGCTATTTTAGCTAGAAAAGCTTTATGGATTAAACTTGGAATGCTGATGTTTCTTCTAAGTCAACTTTGCTTTCCCTTTCTTTCCAGGGTAAATAATCATTTTCGTTCCTTTCCTCACAACAAGGAACAAAAGCCTGATCCTTCATCCTCAGGAGCGGTATCAGTTTGGAAACTATTTCCAGTTTGGAATATATCCAAGCCTTATAGAAACCTATAGCCAGCTCCTAAGTACCTATGAAGGTGCGGCCCTTATTCCAGCTCAGCTGGTATGGGGCAGATTACGTTTTCTTCAAAGAAATTTGGATCAATTCCGTTCTTAATCTCTGGTTTCAGAAACATTGTTTCAGAAAGGTACAGAATTGGCTTCAAGTTAAGGCCTCCTGCTAAGAGATTTTTTTCTTTCCCGTGTCCCAGTTTACACAGCAAAGGCTCAGCATTTCTGAAATATGTTTCAGATCTAGAGTTGGCTGGAGTATTTATGCCAGTTCCAGTTCTGGAACAGGGGCTGGGGTTTTATTTTATCTCTTCATTGTACCAAAGAAGGTCAATTCCTTCAGACCAGTTCCGGATCTATCATTATTGAATCGTTATGTTAGGATACCAACATTCAAGATGGTTACTGTAGGACTATCCTGCCTTTTGTTTAGCAAGGGCATTATATGTCTACAATAGATTTACAGGATGTGTATCTGCATATTCCGATTCATCCAGATCACTTTTAGTGTCTGAGATTCTCTTTTTAGACAAGCATTACCAGTTTTGTGGCTCTACCGTTTGGCCTAGCCTCAGTTCCAAGAATTTTTTTCAAAGGTTCTCGGTGCCCTTCTTTCTGTATTCAGAGAACAGGGTTTTGGTATTTCCTTATTTGGACGATATCTTGGTACTTGCTCAGTCTTCTCATTTTCGAAGAATCTCATATGAATCGATTTGTGTTGTTTCTTCAAGTTCATGGTTGGAGGATCAATTTACCAATCAGTTCATTGATTCCTCAGACAAGGGTAACCTTTTTAGGTTTCTAGATAGATTCAGTGTCTATGACTCTGTCCTTGTCAGACAAGAGAAGTTTAACATTGATATCAGCTTGTCAAAACCTTCAGTCACAATCATTCCCTTTGGTAGCCTTATGCATGGAAATGTTGGGTCTTAGGACTGCCGCATCAGATGCGATCTCCTTTGCTCGTTTTCACATGCGTCCTCTTCAGCTCTGTATGCTGAACCAATGGTGCAGGGATTACTCAAAGATATCTCAATTAATATATTTAAACCGATTTTACGACACTCTCTGACATGGTGGACAGATCACCATCGTTTAGTTCAGGGGGCTTCTTTGTTCTTTCCGACCTGGACTATAATCTCAACAGATGCAAGTCTTACAGGTTGGGGAGCTGTGTGGGGGTATCTGACGGCACAAGGGGTTTGGGAATCTCAGGAGGTGAGATTTCCGATCAATATTTGGAACTCCGTTCGATTTTCAGAGCTCTAAAGTCTTGGCCTCTTCTGAAGAGAGAGTTGTTCATTTGTTTTCAAGATAGACAATGTCACAACTGCGGCATACATCAATCATCAGGGAGGGACTCACAGTCCTCTGGCTATGAAAGAAGTATCTCGAATTTTGGTTTGGGCGGAATCCAGCTCCTGTCTAATCTCTGCGGTTCATATCCCAGGTATGGACAATTGGAAAGTGGATTATCTCAGTCGCCAAACGTTGCATCCGGGCGAATGGTCTCTTCACCCAGAAGTATTTCTTCAGATTGTTCAAATGTGGGAACTTCCAGAAATAGATCTGATGGCTTCTCATCTAAACAAGAAACTTCCCAGGTATCTGTCCAGATCCCGGGATCCTCAGGCGGAGGCAGTGGATGCATTATCACTTCCTTGGAAGTATCATCCTGCCTATATCTTTCCGCCTCTAGTTCTTCTTCCAAGAGTAATCTCCAAGATTCTGAAGGAATGCTCGTTTGTTCTGCTGGTAGCTCCGGCATGGCCTCACAGGTTTTGGTATGCGGATCTTGTCCGGATGGCCTCTTGCCAACCGTGGACTCTTCCGTTAAGACCAGACTTTCTGTCTCAAGGTCCTTTTTTCCATCAGGATCTGAAATCCTTAAATTTAAAGGTATGGAGATTGAACGCTTGATTCTTGGTCAAAGAGGTTTCTCTGACTCTGTGATTAATACTATGTTACAGGCTCGTAAATCTGTATCCAGAGAGATATATTATAGAGTCTGGAAGACTTATATTTCTTGGTGTCTTTCTCATCATTTTTCTTGGCATTCTTTTAGAATACCGAGAATATTACAGTTTCTTCAGGATGGTTTAGATAAGGGTTTGTCCGCAAGTTCCTTGAAAGGTCAAATCTCTGCTCTTTCTGTTCTTTTTCACAGAAAGATTGCTATTCTTCCTGATATTCATTGTTTTGTACAAGCTTTGGTTCGTATAAAGCCTGTCATTAAGTCAATTTCTCCTCCTTGGAGTTTGAATTTGGTTCTGGGGGCTCTTCAAGCTCCTCCATTTGAACCTATGCATTCATTGGTTATTAAATTACTTTCTTGGAAAGTTTTGTTCCTTTTGGCCATCTCTTCTGCCAGAAGAGTTTCTGAATTATCTGCTCTTTCTTGTGAGTCTCCTTTTCTGATTTTTCATCAGGATAAGGCGGTGTTGCGAACTTCTTTTGAATTTTTACCTAAGTTGTGAATTCCAACAACATTAGTAGAGACATTGTGGTTCCTTCATTATGTCCTAATCCTAAGAATTCTAAGGAGAAATCGTTGCATTCTTTGGATGTTATTAGAGCTTTGAAATATTATGTTGAAGCTACTAAGTCTTTCCGAAAGACTTCTAGTTTATTTGTTATCTTTTCCGGTTTTAGAAAGGCCAGAAAACTTCTGCCATTTCTTTGGCATCTTGGTTGAAATCTTTAATTCATCTTGCCTATGTTGAGTCGGGTAAAACTCCGCCTCATAGGATTACAGCTCATTCTACTAGGTCAGTTTCTACTTCCTGGGCGTTTAGGAATGAAGCTTCAGTTGATCAGATTTGCAAAGCGGCAACTTGGTCCTCTTTGCATACTTTTACCAAATTCTACCATTTTGATGTATTTTCTTCTTCTGAAGCAGTTTTTGGTAGAAAAGTACTTCAGGCAGCGGTTTCAGTTTGAATCTTCTGCCTATGTTTTTCATTAAACTTTATTTTGGGTGTGGATTATTTTCAGCAGGAATTGGCTGTCTTTATTTTATCCCTCCCTCTCTAGTGACTCTTGTGTGGAAAGATCCACATCTTGGGTAGTCATTATCCCATACGTCACTAGCTCATGGACTCTTGCTAATTACATGAAAGAAAACATAATTTATGTAAGAACTTACCTGATAAATTCATTTCTTTCATATTAGCAAGAGTCCATGAGGCCCGCCCTTTTTTGTGGTGGTTATGATTTTTTTGTATAAAGCACAATTATTCCAATTCCTTATTTTATATGCTTTCGCACTTTTTTCTTATCACCCCACTTCTTGGCTATTCCTTAAACTGAATTGTGGGTGTGGTGAGGGGTGTATTTATAGGCATTTTAAGGTTTGGGAAACTTTGCCCCTCCTCGTAGGAATGTATATCCCATACGTCACTAGCTCATGGACTCTTGCTAATATGAAAGAAATGAATTTATCAGGTAAGTTCTTACATAAATTGTTTTTTTCCTTTCCTCAAAAAGCTTGCCTTAATGGGGTAATAGTATCTGTTGCATCCATTTTTTACTGAATTTTTTGCCAGAATGGAGCAGCTTCAATCTGTTCCTAAATTTGCCATAGGAACCGAGTCTACTGAACACCTTTCTACCAAAGCTAAATGTGCTTATTGTAAAACAACTGAAGTAGCTTCTTCAGCTCATTTATGTGATTTATGCTTAGATTTTTTTTTATTGCATACCGATCAATCTAATGTTTCTATGTGTACAAATGCACCTACTGTCTCCTTACAGGATTCTGCCATTTTGAAGGCCCTGGCTGCAGTACCGCCTTTGCATAAATGAAAAAGATCAGTTCAAATTTTACCTTCTACTAGTATTACAAGTACTGACCTACAAAATAATAAAACCTTTTCAAATGATGATTCCTCTAACACTGAGGCTCCTTCATCGGACATAGACCCATATAATTCCTCCCTTTTTGTTTACAATTAACATATTGGTTCTCTTTTAAAGGAAGTCTTGGTCACTTTAGGGATTGAAGAAGCTAAACCTGATGATAAACCCTGTAATCGCTTAAATTCAGTATATAAAACTGATGTCAATCTCCTTGAGGTTTTCTCTATACCTGATGCTGTCTCTGACATGATTGCTTAGGAATGGTCTAAACCAGGTGTCTCCTTTAACTCTTCTACGAAGTTTAAAAAAACTATATCCTTTACCTGCTGCTAAATTAGTTATGGGAAACGGTTCCCAAAGTTGATGGGGCCAAACTCACTACTATTCCTCTAGAAGACAGCACTTCTTTTAAAGACCCTTTAGATAGAAAACTTGAATCTTATCTTAGAAGGGCATTTCTACATACTGGCTATATACTTAGACCCGCTATATATATTGCTGACGTGGCTGCTGCTTCTTCTTACTGGTTAACCAGTCTAGCACAACAGTTGTCCACTAACCCTGAATATTCTAATTTATTTAAAAAAAAAAAATCTCTCTAGTTATACTTACCATAAGACCCCTATGGCTTAAATCCTGGACTGCTGACATTGTGTCTAAAATTAGATTACTGTCTCTTTCTAAGGAAAGAAATTGTTTGGGTCCTAACTGGATTCTATTATTTTCTAGTATTACTGGAGCTAAGGGAGATTTTGTTCCTCAAGACAAAAAGTCGAAAGGGATATTTAAAGCTCCCAATCGTTTCTCTGTTCTCTATTTTGACGAAAGGAATGAAGACTCCTCCCTTAAACCTTCTAGCTCAGTCTGGAGACCCACTTCAAATTGGAACAAATCCAAACAGACTAAGGAATCTAGTCTCTAAGACTGCATGAAGGTACGGCCCCCAACCCAGTATCAATGGTTAGGGGCAGATTAAACCTTTCTCAGAAAGCTTGGTTACCGTCTGTCCAAAAATCCCTTGAATCAAAATATTATTTCTCAGTGATATCGAATTGGATTCAAAATAAGACCTCCCACAGGAAGTTTCTTTCTCACCCATATTCCAAAACATCCAATAAAAGCTTAAGCTTTTCTAAAATCTGTTTCAGATTTGGAAGATATGGGAGTACTTGTTTCAGGAACAGGGGATGGGATTGTACTAAAGAAGGAAGACTCTTTCAGACCAATTCTGGATCTGAAAACTCTTAAAAAAAAATGTTTTTGTAAGAATACTAACTTTCAAAATGTAAACTATCGGGACTATTCTGCCTTTTGTTCAACAAGGTCACTTTATGTCCACAATAGATCTACAGAATTATTACTTTCATATCCCAATTCACCCAGAACATTACCAGTTTCTAAGCTTTTCTTTTCTGGAAAAGCATTATCAGTTTGTTGCTCTTCCGTTTTGTCTAGCTATTGCTCCAAGAATATTTACCAAGTGCCCTTTTATCTCAGTGCCCTTTTATCTTTAGTCAGAGCTCATGCTATTGCAGTATTTCCTTACCTGGACGATATATCTTGGTACTGGCTCAATCTTCTTATTTAGCAGAATCTCACACAAAACTATTGTTGTTTCTTTTAAGACATGGTTGGAGGATCAATTTACCAGAGTTCCTTGATTGCTCAGACAAATGTAAACTTTTTTGGTTTCCAGATAGATTCAGTGTCCATGACTCTTTCTCTGACAGAAACAAGACAAATAAAATTGATATCAGCTTGTCTGAACATACAATCTCTCCCATTCCCTTTAGTGGCTCTGTGTATGGAAGTTCTAGGCCTCATGATTGCAGCTTCGGGTGCATTTCGATTTGCTCGCTTTCATATGAGATCTCTTCAACTTTGTATGCTTTGTCAATGGTGCAAGGATTATACTCTGATATCCTGAGAGATATTCTTAGATCCCAGTATGCACCAATCTTTGACTTGGCTGAAACCAGTCTATTATTCAGGGGCTATTTTTGCTCATTCTACCTGGTCTGTGATCAGCACACATGCAAGTCTTTCAGGTTGGGGAGCTGTTTTGGGGTCTCTGACAGCACAAGGGGTTTGGAATCCTCGGGAGGTGAGTTTTCCAATAAATGTTTTGAAAAACTGTGCGCTCTTCAGGGCCTTTCAGGCTTAGCCTCTATTGAAAAGGAAGCCTTATCTCAGTTTTCAGACGGACAATATTACGGCAGTAGCTTATGTCAATCATCAAGGGGGAACTCTCAGTTCTCTAGTCATGACGGAAGCAGATTATCTGAGTCAACATTCAAACTTTCCAGGTACTTTGTGAGGTCCAGGGATCCTCACACAGAGTTAGTGGATGCTCTAGTAGCTGTTCTTTCTCTGATTCTTCTTCCCAGTGTAATCTCCAAGATGAATCATCAATAATTGTGATTGCTCCAGCTTGGCCTTGCAGGGTTTGGTATGCAGATCTGGTTCAGATGTCCAGTTGCCCACGTTGGCCTCTCCTTCCATGGCCAGATCTTTTGTCTCAAGGTCTGTTTTTCCTTCCAAATCTGAAAGGTTAGTTCTTAGACATAGTTTTTTTTTTTATTATTATTATTCAGGCTCGTAAGACTGTGACAAGTAAGATTTATTATAATGTTTGGAAGGCCTTTATTACCTGGTGTGTAGATCATGGCTTTTCTTGGCAATCAATCTTTCTGCAGTTTTTACAGGAATATCTGGATAAGGGCCTTTCCGACAGTTCTTTGAAGGGCCAGATAAGCTGCTCTTTCAGTTTTATTCCACAGCTTATCTGGCTGACATTCATTTTTTTATGTATTTAGACTGGTATTAAGCCAATTTCTCTAGCTTAGAATCCAAATTTGGTGTTAACGGTTTCGCAGGCTCCTTCGTTTGACCGTATGCTTAAGATGGATATTAGGCGTCTTTTTTGGAAGGTTTTGTTTCTTTTGGCTAGCTCTTTTGTTAGAATAGTTTCTGAATCGTCTTCTCTTTCTTGTGATTCTCAACTTATCTTTCATCAGGATAAGGCAATTTTATGAACCAAGTTTGACTTTTTACCTAAGGTTGTGTCCTCTGACAATATAAATTGAGAAATTGTTGTTCCTTCTTTGTGTCCTAATTCTAAGAATCCTTCAGAAAGGCTTCTTCACAATTTGCAATCCTTATTAGCATCAACATAATACTTCAAGTCTCTAACAACAACCAGACAACTTCTAGTTTGTTGATTTTGAAAGTTCTAAGAGAGGGGAGAAAGCTACTGCCCTTACTTTGGCTTTTTGTTTGGAACTTTTGATTGATAAAGCTTACCTGGAGGTGGGACAAGCTTCCACCTAAACGGGATTACTCCTCATTCTACCAAATCAGATGCCACTACTTGAACTTTCAGGAATGAGGTCTCTGTTGACCAAATTTGCAAATCAGCTACTTGGTCTTCTTTGCATACGTTTACCAATTTCTACAATTTTGATGTTGTAGGAAAAGTTTTGTTGGTAGGAAAGTTCTTCAGGCAGTAGTTTCCGCTTAATGTTTTGTTTTTTGTCTGTGGGTCATTTTAAGTGCATATTTATTAAAAAGAAAGAAAAGAACTTATTTAAAAAAAAATTGTTCTGTAAGGGATTTTCTTTCTGAAAGAATGTCTATCCAACTTTTATTTTATCATTACTTGTGGACTCTACAGCTTGGCTATTTTTTTTTATTTATTTTTTACCAGGAGTAATGGATCGTGTACTCTCACCACCTGTATGAAAGAGAACATAATTTATGCTTACCTGATGATAAATTCATTTTTCATGGTGGTGAGAGTCCATGACACCCTACCCTGTGTTTTTGCTGTTGGTTTATTTCTTTTTTAAGACACGAGGAGTCCACGGATCATCTTAATTACTAATGGGATATTCACCTCCTGGTCAGCAGAGCTGTTAAATAGCTCCTCTCTTCCCTCCCACCCCAGTCATTCTCTTTGCCTACGTTCGTGTTAGGAAGTGGTAAAGTGAGGTGTTAGTATAGATTCTTCAATCAAGAGTTTATTATTTTTAAAGCAGTGCATGATTGTGCTGCTTTGTCCTGGGGTGTAGCCATAGTCCATATCAGTCTCTTCAGTAGAGCATTGGTGGCTTTAAAGCAATGGGAACTTGTGGGACATAATTCTCACTGTGCCTCCCATATAGTATTGCTGCCCTAATCCTGAAAACCTGAGGAATATTTAGTCAGGAATTTCATTTTCTTCACAGGTCCATGTTGGGGATAGGACCCCTCAAACCTGGTGAACTGCCTTTGCTGTCAGGCAGACATTTGAGGTAAGTGCTTTATTTTTTTCCTGGGACACTTAAAGGAAAATTAGCACTTTACTTTATTTCATTTTATTACATAAAGGGCTTACAATATAAGGCACTTTATTAAGGGACAAGAAAAGCTCTGAGTCTGAGAGAACAAAGACAGCGTGTTACAGGCACTGGGACTGGGAGATAAGCACTTAAATGGTGGTTCTTTTGTCATGGCATTATTTTTAATAGGAAATAACTTCCGTTTGAGTGTTATGGTTAGCCACGCCCACAATTGGCGGATCTTCTGTATTGCATGCTTTTTCTCTGCGCCTCTTCCTGAAGTCACTGTAAAGTCAGGATACAGACCGAGTAGTTCCTCTGCCTAGAAACGTATGTTTGTTTTCAAAGACACGATGAGTCCACGGATTTCATCCTTGTGGGATTACGCCTCCTGCTCAGCAGGAGGAGGCAAAGAGCACCACAGCAGAGCTGTATTATAGCTCCTCCCTTCCCTCCCACTCCTGTCATTCTCTTTGCCTGTGTTAGGGATAGGTAAAGTGAGCTGTTAGTTATAGATTCTTCAATCAAGAGTTTATTATTTTTAAAGTAGTGCCAGAGTGTGCTGCTTTGTTCTTGAGTGTAGCCTAGTCCAGATCAGTCTCTACAGTAGAGCATTTGGTGGCTTTAGAGCAATGGGAACTTATGGGACATAATTCTCACTGCACCTCCCATACTGTTGCTGCCCTATCCGGAAAAAACTTCTGAGGGATTTTACTCAGTGTTTTTCTTATGATCCTCAGGTCCATGTGAGCAGTAGGACTTCACACACCTGGGAGCTGCCTTTGCTGTTGGCAGATTGCGAGGTAAGTACCATTTTTTATTTCTGGGCTTGGAAAAAGAAGAACTCAGAAGGAAGTTGGCTACTTTCGCTATATATGGGTAGCTCTTAGTGTAAAAGCTGGGCTCTTTATTCAGGTATGTCTTCTCCCCTTAGATTGGGAGACTATACTAGACAGCACATGTATTTTACTTGTCACAGATGCTCTTGGCGCCGATAGTACAAACATGCCGACCGGGGGTTTGTATGATTGACATGGCTCCTGTTGAGCATACTATGTATTAAACTGAGCAGCGTCTCATAACTGGTTAAACGAGGGACTCGTAAGCTTTACATGCTGATTGTAATGGGACCCCATCTCCCGACGGTTATATAAACAATCTTAACCGACCGGGAGATTTTTATACTGACAGTGCTCTCTGTAAGAGTTTTCACTGCATATCACATCGTCCTCTTTGAGAGTAAAAAGAAACAGTAACGTTGGGCACTTGTTTTTTCATCCGATCTAGCATTTGCAACGATAAGGCTGACCGGGGGACGTTTGTTAGACTTAATTATTTATTTAGTCATTTTTTCTTTTTTTTCCAGGCTTACATAGTTACCGCCCACGATGGGCGGTGCTTAGAGAGACGGCTCCTTTCATTGCGCGCCTTTTTTTCCCCCTTCTCTGCCGGGGAGTTGTGAATTTTCACTGCGTAGGTGAATCGTGCAGTGAATTCTAAGGCAGTTTCCCCTTATTAGTAAAGTAGAATGTGGGAACGATGTTTTGGTACAAGTGCACGCATACAAAATGATTATACTCCTGTCCTGCCTGGCATTTAGGTCATGCTATATAGGAAACCTGACGTTCTCAGTGTCTATTTAATATGGTGGTACTGATGGATTACCTCAGTAATTTATCTGAGATATCGTGGTTGCTTGGGTTAGTTCATCCATTGTTATAGGATGCTGCAAAAACTCAATAAAGATAATGCTATTTCGGCATTTAAAGTCCCAGTATTCTTTATGGGTCGATTTTTTTTTTATTATATACTCCCTCTAAAACTATTGTAAAGGTTACTATAGTGTCCAGATTAATTTTATGAACCACGAGCAGTGCTCTGCGGTTCCTTATATACCCATGGCTTTTTTGATTATGCATAGCGATGTATATTTACAGCAAAAGTAATATTCTTTTTGGTTTGTTCAGCAAAACAGAAATAAGATGTTCTTTTAAAATTTAAAGAAACAGTAACGTTTTTTCTGTGTACATTTTATTAAAAGTCTTGCGGCTGTTTATTTGTTAATTCATCCTTTGTGACGTAGGATGGTAAACAAACACACAAAAATGGGTTACTTAAAGATTTAAAGAGTCTGTGTACATTATAATAAATGGCTTTCAGCTGTTTATTTGTTAATTCATCCCTTGTCACTGAGGATGAAACAAACGCACACAAGAATACAGTTTCTTTTCCGATTTAAGAGCACAGTATTTTCTTATGTGAATAACTGTATTAAAATTTGTCATTTATGTTCTCTTTTGATTCTACTCCCTCTACTGGCGATTGCTGCTTGGGAGTCTATTAACAATGGCCGGAAATTTTTCCTTTAGTTTTCGTCGAAATTTCATGGCCCACATGCAGTGCCCTGCGTTCCTTCACACTCCACTCGGGGATTTGATGCAAGTAAAAGCATGCCAGAAGAATTGATATTCTAAATGGTTCCTCCATGTTGCTGAGAATCTCAGTTTCAGATGGAATGATACCTTAGGCATTCCCTATTTTTACAAGACTGTTTCCCATAGCTGACTCGGCTAAGGAGGCTGGTCGACGTGCCTTAGGGCGGAAGGAGTAGTTTTAATTTTACTACGAGAACTTCTATACCATTAGAGGATAGTTCCATGGAAAGAATTTAGAAATGGGACACACACCAGGGTTTACAATGGCAACCTCTGTGTACTTTGCTACCGTCACTAGTGTGACGGCATAATGGTTTGATGCATTGTCTGATGTTATTAGTCAGTAGCTTCACTGGATAAAATCCAGATCTGGATAAAGCTTACACATTCGCTAATTCCTTTATTCCACTTTCTTACCTTCCAGTTATTAAACTGGGAACATAGGTGTCTCTTTTCCGGCTCTTGGGACTTTATGGTTAGAGCCTTGTTTTACAGATATTTGTTCTAAACTTAAGATTTTGGTGATTCCTTGCCAGGAACAAATATTGTTGGGACCTGGCTTGACGAAGAAAAAAAAAACATTTGGCCTGTTGTTGAATTACAGACAGCATGGGGATCATGCCCAGGTCCAGGATTGGATCTTGTAGGGGGCTGACTTTCCGTTTTCGCTCAAGTTTCTGCTTTCAGAGGCAGTTTCTGCTTTCAAGATTGTCTGAGGATCAGACAAAAGGTGTGACGCCCTTACACTGCGTAGGGGACCTCTCAGACCTGGGA
This sequence comes from Bombina bombina, assembly GCF_027579735.1. Lineage (NCBI taxonomy): Eukaryota > Metazoa > Chordata > Amphibia > Anura > Bombinatoridae > Bombina > Bombina bombina. The sequence goes on along the minus strand of NC_069500.1, from coordinate 1,329,984,454 downwards.
GTGATTGTTTCAGTTGTGATACTGGTATAGGATCTGGGGTTACCGATCGGGTTGTGATTCTCGAAAAAGGAGAATCTTCAAACCATTTCTTGACAGAGGTACTGTCCTTCCGAATGAAGACTATTTGTTCCATTCCTCCCTTGATCCTAGAAAGTTAATTTATGACAACGGTGGATTACAGGACAAGTTCCTTCATGTACCGTTCACGAGAATCGTTTCAAGTTTTAGGGTTTGCCTTTCTGGATAAATACTTTCTGTTCGTGGTCTTTCTTCGGTCTTGCCACAGTTAGTTCCGAGTTCTTATGGAGACTCTGGGGTCGCTGTTGGCGGTGCTTCAGTTATGGGGCATTGCAAGGGCGCCCTATCTGGCTGATATCCTAGTTCAGAAGTCATCCTTACAGCAAGCAAGATTTACACGGACATGGTGGTGTTCTTCCCGTGTTTTCACGGGTGGAAGGTGTCTTTGGAAAAGTATTCCTTAGTCCCAAGCACAAGGGTAGCTTTCTTGGGAATCATGATAAACTCAATATCCTTCAAGATTTATCTGACTGAAGTCAGGAAATCAAGTTCTATCTATACTGGTTTAGTCCTTCAGTCCACTTATTGGCCTTCAGGGGCTAAGTAACATTAACTGGACATATAGCTCAACATGCTAAGGCACTGTGGCTGGGCTCTGTAACAACTCAAGGGTTGCAGGTTCAATCCCTGATGAGGTCCACTCAACCTTTCATCCTTCCAAGGTTGATAAAATGAGCAGCGCCTTGTAACCCTTAAAATTCCATTTGTTCATTCCACTTCAGTCCTATGCAGTTAAGCATACTCAGGCAATGGGACGAAGACTATGCAGACTTGTCTCCTCAAATAAATAGGGTTCAGGAGACAAGGGACTATCTTTCTCCAACATTGGTGTGTCCGGTCCACGGCGTCATCCATTACTTTTGGGAATATTCTCTTCCCCAACAGGAAATGGCAAAGAGCACAGCAAAAGCTGTCCATATAGCCCCTCCTCAGGCTCTGCCCCCCAGTCATTCTCTTTGCCGCTCTGAACAAGTAGCATCTCCACTGTGTAATGCTAGAAGACTGTCATTTTCCCTCTTGGGGATCGGTAAGCCATTTTCTTAGACTCTTAACAGAATGCAGGCTTATTATGGGCTATACACTGGTTGACACTCTTGTGGGCTAAATCGATTGCTTTATTTAGGTTTTTTATGAAGTTTGAAGTGATATTTCTAAACTTTTAGTGTGGGGAACGTTTTTAGACGCCAGGCAGTCATTTAGACACCTTCCCAGTCAGGAAGGGCCTTTCACTATAGTAGGCAGAGCCTCATTTTCGCGCCATAATTGCGCAGTTTCTTTTGGATGCAGTGCATGCAGCTGCATTTGAGAGGGTCTGGTGATCATTGAAAACGTTCCTGGAAGGCTTAATTTGGTATCGTATAACCCCCAAGGACAGGTGGAGTCGCAGCAAACGCTGTGGCTGGGACTGTAGTTGGGTTAAAGTTGTTAATTGATTAAACTACTCCGGTTTCCTCATTTAAGGGGTTAAAGGTTGAAAATTGGGGTGCAATACTTTAAAGGCATTAAGACACTGTGGTGAAAATTTGGTAAAGATTGGATATTTCCTTCATAGTTTTTCACATATTCAGAAATAAAGTGTGCTCTGTTTAACATTTAAAGAGACAGTAACGGTTTTGTTTAAAAACGTTTTTTTTTGCATTATTAGCCAGTTTAAGCCTGTCTAACATGTCTGTACCTTCAGATAGAACATGTTCTGTATGTATGGAGGCCAAGGTGGTCCCCCCTTCAAATGTATGTGATAATTGTGCCATGGCGTCCAGACAAAGTAAGGACAGTACTGTCACATTTAATAAGGTTGCCCAAGATGATTCATCAAATGAAGGTAGTGGGGATAGTTCTTCATCCTCTCCTGTGTCAATACCAGTTATGCCCGCGCAGGCGACCCCTAGTACATCTAGCACGCCAATGCTTGTTACTATGCAACAATTAACGGCAGTAATGGATAATTCCATAGCTAATATTTTATCCAAAATGCCAGCATTTCAAAGAAAGCGTGATTGCTCAGTTTTAAATACAGTGGAGCAAGAAGGCGCCGACGATAATTTATCTGTCATACCCTCACAGCAGTCAGAAGTGGCAGTGAGGGAGGGTTTGTCGGAGGGAGAACTTTCTGATCCAGGAAGAATTTCTCAACAGGCAGAACCTGATGTTGTGACGTTTAAATTTAAGTTAGAGCATCTCCGCGCATTACTTAAGGAGGTGCTAACTACACTGGATGATTGTGACTCTTTGGTCATTCCAGAAAAATTGTGCAAGATGGACAAATTCCTAGAGGTCCCGGTGCACCCCGATGCCTTTCCGATACCTAAAAGGGTGGCGGACATAGTGAATAAGGAGTGGGAGAAACCAGGCATACCTTTTGTCCCACCTCCTATATTTAAGAAATTGTTCCCCATGGTCGACCCAAGGATGGACACATGACAAACAGTCCCTAAGGTTGAGGGGGCAGTTTCTACGCTAGCCAAACGCACGACTATTCCCATTGAGGACAATTGTGCTTTCAAAGATCCTATGGATAAAAAAATTGGAGGGTTTGCTTAAAAAGATTTTTGTTCAGCAAGGTTACCTCCTCCAACCAATTTCGTGCATTATTCCTGTCACTACGGCGGCGTGTTTCTGGTTCGATGAAGTCAATAAGGAGACTCCATATGAGGAAGTCATGGACAGAATTCACGCACTTAAGTTAGCTAATTCCTTTATTTTAGATGCCGCTTTGCAATTAGCGAGATTAGCGGCGAAAAATTCAGGGTTTGCAATTGTGGCGCGCAGAGCGCTCTGGCTAAAGTCTTGGTCGGCGGACGTATCTTCCAAGACAAAATTGCTTAATATTCCTTTCAAAGGTAAGACCCTTTTTGGGCCAGAATTGAAGGAAATTATTTCAGACATCACTGGGGGGAAGGGCCATGCCCTCCCACAGGATAGGCTTTTTAAGGCTAAGAATAAGTCCAATTTTCGTTCCTTTCGTAACTTCAGGAACGGACCGTCTCCTAACTCTGCAGCCTCTAGACAAGAGGGTAACGCTTCCCAGGCTAAGCCAGCTTGGAAACCAATGCAAGGCTGGAACAAGGGTAAACAGGCCAAGAAGCCTGCTGCTGCTATCAAGACAGCATCAAGGGGTAGCCCCTGATCCGGGACCGGATCTAGTAGGGGGCAGACTCTCTCTCTTTGCTCAGGCTTGGGCAAGAGATGTTCCGGATCCCTGGGCACTAGAAATAGTCTCTCAGGGTTATCTTCTAGAATTCAAGGAACTTCCTCCAAGGGGAAGGTTCCACATGTCTCGCTTATCTTCAGACCAGATAAAGAGACAGGCATTCTTACATTGCGTAGGAGACCTGTTAAAGATGGGAGTGATACAACCAGTTCCAACAGCGGAACAAGGTCAGGGGTTTTACTCAAACCTGTTTGTAGTTCCCAAAAAAGAGGGAACTTTCAGACCAATTCTGGATTTAAAAATTCTAAACAAATTCCTCAGAGTTCCATCGTTCAAAATGGAAACCATTCGAACAATTTTACCTACAATCCAGGAGGGTCAATATATGACTACCGTGGATTTAAAGGATGCATACCTACATATTCCTATCCACAAAGATCATCATCAGTTCCTAAGGTTCGCCTTTCTGGACAAACATTACCAGTTCGTGGCTCTTCCATTCGGCTTAGCCACTGCTCCCAGAATTTTCACAAAGGTGCTAGCGTCCCTTCTAGTGGTTCTAAGACCGAGGGGCATTGCAGAGGCACCTTATCTAGACGACATTCTAATTCAAGCGTCGTCTCTTTCCAAGGCAAAGGCTCATACAGACAATGTTCTAGCCTTTCTCAGATCTCACGGGTGGAAGGTGAACGTAGAAAAGAGTTCCCTGTCTCCGTCAACAAGAGTTCCCTTTTTGGGAACAATAATAGATTCTTTAGAAATGAAGATCTTCCTGACAGAGGTCAGAAAGTCAAAGCTTCTAAACGCTTGTCAAGTTCTTCACTCTATTCTGCAGCCTTCCATAGCTCAGTGCATGGAAGTAGTAGGATTGATGGTTGCAGCAATGGACATAGTTCCTTTTGCTCGAATTCATCTAAGACCATTACAACTGTGCATGTTCAGTCAGTGGAATGGGGACTATGCAGACTTGTCTCCCCAGATTCAAGTAGACCAGGTAACCAGAGACTCACTCCGTTGGTGGTTGACTCAGGATCACCTGTCTCAGGGAATGAGTTTCCGCAGACCAGAGTGGGTCATTGTCACGACCGACGCCAGTCTATTAGGCTGGGGCGCGGTCTGGGACTCCCTGAAAGCTCAGGGTCTATGGTCTCGGGAAGAGTCCCTTCTCCTGATAAACATCCTGGAACTGAGAGCGATATTCAATGCGCTCCGGGCTTGTCCTCAACTAGCGAAGGCCGGATTCATAAGATTCCAGTCGGACAACATGACGACTGTAGCTTACATCAACCATCAGGGAGGGACAAAGAGTTCCTTGGCGATGAGAGAGGTATCCAAGATCATCAAATGGGCGGAGGATCACTCCTGCCACCTATCTGCAATTCACATCCCAGGAGTAGACAACTGGGAGGCGGATTACTTGAGTCGTCAGACTTTCCATCCGGGGGAGTGGGAACTCCACCCGGAGGTCTTTGCCCAGTTAACTCAATTATGGGGCATTCCAGACATGGATCTGATGGCGTCCCGTCAGAACTTCAAGGTTCCTTGCTACGGGTCCAGATCCAGGGATCCCAAGGCGACTCTAGTGGATGCATTAGTGGCGCCTTGGTCGTTCAACCTAGCTTATGTGTTTCCACCGTTTCCTCTCCTTCCCAGGCTCGTAGCCAGGATCAAACAGGAGAAGGCCTCTGTGATTCTGATAGCTCCTGCGTGGCCACGCAGGACTTGGTATGCAGACCTGGTGAATATGTCATCGGCTCCACCATGGAAGCTACCTTTGAGACAGGATCTTCTAGTACAAGGTCCATTCGAACATCCAAATCTAGTTTCTCTTCAGCTGACTGCTTGGAAATTGAACACTTGATTTTATCCAAGCGTGGATTTTCAAATTCAGTGATAGATACTCTGGTCCAAGCCAGGAAACCTGTGACTAGAAAGATTTACCATAAAATATGGAAAAAATATATCTGTTGGTGTGAATCCAAGGGATTCTCCTGGAGTAAAATTAAGATTCCTAAGATTCTTTCCTTTCTCCAAGAGGGTTTGGATAAAGGGTTGTCAGCGAGTTCTCTAAAAGGACAGATTTCTGCTTTATCTGTTTTGTTACACAAACGCCTGGCAGCTGTGCCAGATGTACAGGCTTTTGTACAGGCTTTGGTCAGAATCAAGCCTGTTTACAGACCCATGACTCCTCCTTGGGTCTAAATTTAGTTCTTTCAGTTCTTCAAGGGGTTCCGTTTGAACCTTTACATTCCATAGATATCAAGTTACTATCTTGGAAAGTTCTGTTTTTGGTTGCAATTTCTTCTGCTAGAAGAGTTTCTGAATTATCTGCTTTGCAGTGTGATCCACCCTATCTGGTGTTCCATTCAGATAAGGTCGTTTTGCATACTAAGCCTGGTTTTCTTCCAAAAGTTGTTTCCAACAAGAATATTAACCAGGAAATAGTTGTTCCTTCTCTGTGTCCGAATCCAGTTTCAAAGAAGGAACGTTTGTTACACAATTTAGATGTAGTTCGTGCTTTAAAGTTCTATTTAGAAGCAACAAAGGATTTTAGACAAACCTCATCTCTGTTTGTCGTTTACTCTGGTAAGAGGCTACTGCTACCTCTCTTTCTTTCTGGCTGAAAAGCATTATTCGATTGGCTTATGAGACTGCCGGACGGCAGCCTCCTGAACGAATCACAGCTCACTCTACTAGGGCTGTGGCTTTCACATGGGCCTTCAAGAACGAGGCTTCTGTTGATCAGATATGTAAGGCAGCGACTTGGTCTTCTCTGCACACTTTTGCCAAATTCTACAAGTTTGATACTTATGCTTCTTCGGAGGCTATTTTTGGGAGAAAGGTTTTGCAAGCCGTGGTGCCTTCCTTTTAGGTTACCTGATTTGCGCCCTCCCTTCATCCGTGTCCTAAAGCTTTGGTATTGGTTCCCACAAGTAATGGATGACGCCGTGGACCGGACACACCAATGTTGGAGAAAACAGAATTTATGCTTACCTGATAAATTACTTTCTCCAACGGTGTGTCCGGTCCACGGCCCGCCCTGGTTTTTTAATCAGGTTTGAAAAATTTCTTTCTCTATACACTACAGTCACCACGGCACCCTATAGTTTCTCCTTTTTTTCTCCTAACCGTCAGTCGAATGACTGGGGGGCGGAGCCTGAGGAGGGGCTATATGGACAGCTTTTGCTGTGCTCTTTGCCATTTCCTGTTGGGGAAGAGAATATTCCCACAAGTAATGGATGACGCCGTGGACCGGGCACACCGTTGGAGAAAGTAATTTATCAGGTAAGCATAAATTCTGTTTTTATGGTATTTGTCTCTGGATCACCTATTCCAGGGAACATAATTTAGCAGAGGGTGGACTCAGGCGGAGTCTGTTCTTTTTATAGACTCCCTGGAACTGAGAGCGAACTTCAAAGCTCTTCTGGTCTGGCTTCAGTAGGTTTCGGTCCTGTTTCATCTGTTTTCAGGAGGACAATATGAGTCCATATCTCAGGGATGGACACTTGGGAAACGGATTTCTGAGTAGATAGACTTTTCATCCGGAGGATTGGGAATTCCGTCCGGGTGTATTCTCCAACCTGATTTCAAATGGGGTCAGCTGGAGTTGGATCACTTGGCATCTTGTCAGAATCTCATGCTTCCAGGATAAGGGTCCAAGTCTAGGGCCCACAGTCTGAGCTGATAGCTGTCTTGACAGTTATTTGGTCCTTCAGCCTAGAATATCTATTTCCCCTGTTTGCGTTTCTTTCTCTGGTTATTTTTCAAATCATATGGGAGGAGGCATCAGTGATCCTCTTCGCTTCTGCGTGGTCTCGCAGGATTTGGTATGCAGCTCCGGTGGACATGTACCCTGGACACTTCCGTTGAGGAAGGACCTCTTATTCACGGTCCCTTCTTCCACCTAAATCTAGTTTCTCTGAAGCTGATTGCTTGGATATGGACGCTTGATCCTATACAAGCGAGGTTTTTCTGATTCGGTCATAGATACTTTAATTCAGGCACGTAAGCCTGTTACTAGAAAAATTTACCATAAGAGGTGGCGTAAATATTTTTTCTTTCATGTAATTGGCAAGAGTCCATGAGCTAGTGACGTATGGGATAAACATTCCTACCAGGAGGGGCAAAGTTTCCCAAATATCAAAATGCCTATAAATACACCCCCCACCACACCCACAATTCAGTTTTACAAACTTTGCCTCCTATGGAGGTGGTGAAGTAAGTTTGTGCTAGATTTCTCCAACATAGGTGTGTCCGGTCCACGGCGTCATCCTTACTTGTGGGATATTCTCTTCCCCAACAGGAAATGGCAAAGAGCCCAGCAAAGCTGGTCACATGATCCCTCCTAGGCTCCGCCTACCCCAGTCATTCTCTTTGCCGTTGTACAGGCAACATCTCCACGGAGATGGCTTAGAGTTTTTTAGTGTTTAACTGTAGTTTTTATTATTCAATCAAGAGTTTGTTATTTTGAAATAGTGCTGGTATGTACTATTTACTCAGAAACAGAAAAGAGATGAAGATTTCTGTTTGTATGAGGAAAATGATTTTAGCAACCGTCACTAAAATCCATGGCTGTTCCACACAGGACTGTTGAGAGCAATTAACTTCAGTTGGGGGAACAGTGAGCAGTCTCTTGCTGCTTGAGGTATGACACATTCTAACAAGACGATGTAATGCTGGAAGCTGTCATTTTCCCTATGGGATCCGGTAAGCCATGTTTATTAAGATCGTAAATAAGGGCTTCACAAGGGCTTATTAAGACTGTAGACTTTTTCTGGGCTAAATCGATTCATTATTAACACATATTTAGCCTTGAGGAATCATTTATTCTGGGTATTTTGATATAATAATATCGGCAGGCACTGTTTTAGACACCTTATTCTTTAGGGGCTTTCCCAAATCATAGGCAGAGCCTCATTTTCGCGCCGGTGTTGCGCACTTGTTTTTGAGAGGCATGACATGCAGTCGCATGTGAGAGGAGCTCTGCTACTTAGAAAAGACTTTCTGAAGGCGTCATTTGGTATCGTATTCCCCTTTGGGCTTGGTTGGGTCTCAGCAAAGCAGATACCAGGGACTGTAAAGGGGTTAAAGTTAAAAACGGCTCCGGTTCCGTTATTTTAAGGGTTAAAGCTTCCAAATTTGGTGTGCAATACTTTTAAGGCTTTAAGACACTGTGGTGAAAATTTGGTGAATTTTGAACAATTCCTTCATGTTTTTTCGCAATTGCAGTAATAAAGTGTGTTCAGTTTAAAATTTAAAGTGACAGTAACGGTTTTATTTTAAAACGTTTTTTGTACTTTGTTATCAAGTTTATGCCTGTTTAACATGTCTGAACTACCAGATAGACTGTGTTCTGAATGTGGGGAAGCCAGAATTCCCATTCATTTAAATAAATGTGATTTATGTGACAATGACAATGATGCCCAAGATGATTCCTCAAGTGAGGGGAGTAAGCATGGTACTGCATCATTCCCTCCTTCGTCTACACGAGTCTTGCCCACTCAGGAGGCCCCTAGTACATCTAGCGCGCCAATACTCCTTACTATGCAACAATTAACGGCTGTAATGGATAATTCTGTCAAAAACATTTTAGCCAAAATGAACACTTATCAGCGTACGCGCGACTGCTCTGTTTTAGATACTGAAGAGCATGACGACGCTGATAATAATGGTTCTGAAGGGCCCCTAACCCAGTCTGATGGGGCCAGGGAGGTTTTGTCTGAGGGAGAAATTACTGATTCAGGGAACATTTCTCAACAAGCTGAACCTGATGTGATTACGTTTAAATTTAAGTTGGAACATCTCCGCATTCTGCTTAAGGAGGTATTATCCACTCTGGATGATTGTGACAAGTTGGTCATCCCAGAGAAACTATGTAAAATGGACAAGTTCCTAGAGGTCCCGGGGCTCCCAGAAGCTTTTCCTATACCCAAGCGAGTGGCGGACATTGTTAATAAAGAATGGGAAAGGCCCGGTATTCCTTTCGTCCCTCCCCCCATATTTAAAAAATTGTTTCCTATGGTCGACCCCAGAAAGGACTTATGGCAGACAGTCCCCAAGGTCGAGGGAGCGGTTTCCACTTTAAACAAACGCACCACTATACCCATAGAGGATAGTTGTGCTTTCAAAGATCCTATGGATAAAAAATTAGAAGGTTTACTTAAAAAGATGTTTGTTCAGCAGGGTTACCTTCTACAACCAATTTCATGCATTGTCCCTGTAGCTACAGCCGCATGTTTCTGGTTCGATGAGCTGATAAAGGCGGTCGATAGTGATTCTCCTCCTTATGAGGAGATTATGGACAGAATCAATGCTCTCAAATTGGCTAATTCTTTCACCCTAGACGCCACTTTGCAATTGGCTAGGTTAGCGGCTAAGAATTCTGGGTTTGCTATTGTGGCGCGCAGAGCGCTTTGGTTGAAATCTTGGTCAGCTGATGCGTCTTCCAAGAACAAGCTACTTAACATTCCTTTCAAGGGGAAAACGCTGTTTGGCCCTGACTTGAAAGAGATTATCTCTGATATCACTGGGGGTAAGGGCCACGCCCTTCCTCAGGATCGGCCTTTCAAGGCAAAAAATAAACCTAATTTTCGTCCCTTTCGTAGAAATGGACCAGCCCAAAGTGCTACGTCCTCTAAGCAAGAGGGTAATACTTCTCAAGCCAAGCCAGCTTGGAGACCAATGCAAGGCTGGAACAAGGGAAAGCAGGCCAAGAAACCTGCCACTGCTACCAAGACAGCATGAAATGTTGGCCCCCGATCCGGGACCGGATCTGGTGGGGGGCAGACTCTCTCTCTTCGCTCAGGCTTGGGCAAGAGATGTTCTGGATCCTTGGGCGCTAGAAATAGTCTCCCAAGGTTATCTTCTGGAATTCAAGGGGCTTCCCCCAAGGGGGAGGTTCCACAGGTCTCAGTTGTCTTCAGACCACATAAAAAGACAGGCATTCTTACATTGTGTAGAAGACCTGTTAAAAATGGGAGTGATTCATCCTGTTCCATTAAGAGAACAAGGGATGGGGTTCTACTCCAATCTGTTCATAGTTCCCAAAAAAGAGGGAACGTTCAGACCAATCTTAGATCTCAAGATCTTAAACAAGTTTCTCAAGGTTCCATCGTTCAAGATGGAAACCATTCGAACTATTCTTCCTTCCATCCAAGAAGGTCAATTCATGACCACAGTGGATTTAAAGGATGCGTATCTACATATTCCTATCCACAAGGAACATCATCGGTTCCTAAGGTTCGCATTCCTGGACAAGCATTACCAGTTCGTGGCGCTTCCTTTCGGATTAGCCACTGCTCCAAGGATTTTCACAAAGGTACTAGGGTCCCTTCTAGCTGTGCTAAGACCAAGGGGCATTGCTGTAGTACCTTACTTGGACGACATTCTGATTCAAGCGTCGTCCCTTCCTCAAGCAAAGGCTCACACGGACATTGTCCTGGCCTTTCTCAGATCTCACGGATGGAAAGTGAACGTGGAAAAGAGTTCTCTATCTCCGTCAACAAGGGTTCCCTTCTTGGGAACAATAATAGACTCCTTAGAAATGAGGATTTTTCTGACAGAGGCCAGAAAAACAAAACTTCTAGACTCTTGTCGGATACTTCATTCCGTTCCTCTTCCTTCCATAGCGCAGTGCATGGAAGTGATCGGTTTGATGGTAGCGGCAATGGACATAGTTCCTTTTGCGCGCATTCATCTAAGACCATTACAACTGTGCATGCTCAGTCAGTGGAATGGGGACTATACAGACTTGTCTCCGAAGATACAAGTAAATCAGAGGACCAGAGACTCACTCCGTTGGTGGCTGTCCCTGGACAACCTGTCACAAGGGATGACATTCCGCAGACCGGAGTGGGTCATCGTCACGACCGACGCCAGTCTGATGGGCTGGGGCGCGGTCTGGGGATCCCTGAAAGCTCAGGGTCTTTGGTCTCGGGAAGAATCTCTTCTACCGATAAATATTCTGGAACTGAGAGCGATATTCAATGCTCTCAAGGCTTGGCCTCAGCTAGCGAGGGCCAAGTTCATACGGTTTCAATCAGACAACATGACAACTGTTGCGTACATCAACCATCAGGGGGGAACAAGGAGTTCCCTAGCGATGTAAGAAGTGACCAAAATCATTCTATGGGCGGAGTCTCACTCCTGCCACCTGTCTGCTATCCACATCCCAGGAGTGGAAAATTGGGAAGCGGATTTTCTGAGTCGTCAGACATTGCATCCGGGGGAGTGGGAACTCCATCCGGAAATCTTTGCCCAAGTCACTCAGCTGTGGGGCATTCCAGACATGGATCTGATGGCCTCTCGTCAGAACTTCAAAGTTCCTTGCTACGGGTCCAGATCCAGGGATCCCAAGGCGGCTCTAGTGGATGCACTAGTAGCACCTTGGACCTTCAAACTAGCTTATGTGTTCCCGCCGTTTCCTCTCATCCCCAGGCTGGTAGCCAGGATCAATCAGGAGAGGGCGTCGGTGATCTTGATAGCTCCTGCGTGGCCACGCAGGACTTGGTATGCAGATCTGGTGAATATGTCATCGGCTCCACCTTGGAAGCTACCTTTGAGACGAGACCTTCTTGTTCAGGGTCCGTTCGAACATCCGAATCTGGTTTCACTCCAGCTGACTGCTTGGAGATTGAACGCTTGATCTTATCGAAGCGAGGGTTCTCAGATTCTGTTATCGATACTCTTGTTCAGGCCAGAAAGCCTGTAACTAGAAAGATTTACCACAAAATTTGGAAAAAATATATCTGTTGGTGTGAATCTAAAGGATTCCCTTGGGACAAGGTTAAGATTCCTAAGATTCTATCCTTCCTTCAAGAAGGATTGGAAAAAGGATTATCTGCTAGTTCCCTGAAGGGACAGATTTCTGCCTTGTCTGTGTTACTTCACAAAAAGCTGGCAGCTGTGCCAGATGTTCAAGCCTTTGTTCAGGCTCTGGTTAGAATTAAGCCTGTTTACAAACCTTTGACTCCTCTTTGGAGTCTCAACTTAGTTCTTTCAGTTCTTCAGGGGGTTCCGTTTGAACCCTTACATTCCGTTGATATTAAGTTATTATCTTGGAAAGTTTTGTTTTTAGTTGCAATTTCTTCTGCTAGAAGAGTTTCGGAATTATCTGCTCTGCAGTGTTCTCCTCCTTATCTGGTGTTCCATGCAGATAAGGTGGTTTTACGTACTAAACCTGGTTTTCTTCCAAAAGTTGTTTCTAACAAAAACATTAACCAGGAGATTATCGTACCTTCTCTGTGTCCGAAACCAGTTTCAAAGAAGGAACGTTTGTTGCACAATTTGGATGTTGTTCGCGCTCTAAAATTCTATTTAGATGCTACAAAGGATTTTAGACAAACATCTTCCTTGTTTGTTGTTTATTCCGGTAAAAGGAGAGGTCAAAAAGCAACTTCTACCTCTCTCTCTTTTTGGATTAAAAGCATCATCAGATTGGCTTACGAGACTGCCGGACGGCAGCCTCCCGAAAGAATCACGGCTCATTCCACTAGGGCTGTGGCTTCCACATGGGCCTTCAAGAACGAGGCTTCTGTTGATCAGATATGTAGGGCAGCGACTTGGTCTTCACTGCACACTTTTACCAAATTTTACAAGTTTGATACTTTTGCTTCTTCTGAGGCTATTTTTGGGAGAAAGGTTTTGCAAGCTCATTTAGGTGACCTGATTTGCTCCCTCCCTTCATCCGTGTCCTAAAGCTTTGGTATTGGTTCCCACAAGTAAGGATGACGCCGTGGACCGGACACACCTATGTTGGAGAAAACAGAATTTATGTTTACCTGATAAATTACTTTCTCCAACGGTGTGTCCGGTCCACGGCCCGCCCTGGTTTTTTTAATCAGGTCTGATAATGTATTTTCTTTAACTACAGTCACCACGGTACCATATGGTTTCTCCTATGCAAATATTCCTCCTTAACGTCGGTCGAATGACTGGGGTAGGCGGAGCCTAGGAGGGATCATGTGACCAGCTTTGCTGGGCTCTTTGCCATTTCCTGTTGGGGAAGAGAATATCCCACAAGTAAGGATGACGCCGTGGACCGGACACACCGTTGGAGAAAGTAATTTATCAGGTAAACATAAATTCTGTTTTCTTTTTTTCCAAGATAATCAATTATTTGGTTCATAATTCGATTCAATTCTTTAACTGTTACTATGGGCTTTAAGATTGAGTTCTAAGACTAAAACTTTAAGCTTATATTAGTTTTCTGTTCTTACTAAGGAATGTTGTCCTGAATTCTTTCCCAAGTAACATGTTTATAATTGGAAGTTTTTTTTTCTTCATTCAATTAAGCTTTTTAAGAGTCTGCTCCCCAAATTTGCATGTAGGTGCGGTTCTTATTCCAGCTTGGCTGGTAGGGGGCAGGTTAAGACTGTTTTGAAATTTGTTTGGTTCTATTCGGTCCAAACTTCTTAGACTTTGGGTATAGAATAGGATTCAGAGTAAAACCATCTGTGAGAAGTCTTTTTTTCTCTATCGTATTCCAGTAAGACTAACACTTTCCTGAAGTGTGTTTCAGACCTATATGTTTTGGGTACTGGTGAAGCGCGGCTGGTCAGCCGTTGGGGCTCAAGCGCTGCTCAGACCTGGAGTCTTCTGGGGTATTTATCCAGTTCCATTTTTAGGAATAGGGTTTTGGGGTTTTATTAGACTATTCATTGTTCCAAAGATAGAAAATCTTTTTGAATTGTCATATAAATGTACCATCTTTTAGAATGGTGTTTATATGGTCTATTCTGCCTTTTTGGTCAGTGATGGCATTATTTGTTTACATTAGATACAATAGATGCATATCTTCATTTTCTGTTTTCATTCAGATTATTTTTATTTTCTGAGATTCTCTTTTGTTGACAAGCATTACCAATTTGTTGCTTTTTTTCTGGTCTAGCGACAGCTCTAAGAATCTTTTCAAGGTTCTCAGTGTTTCTTATTTGGACGTTATTGTGGACTGGCTCAGTCTTTTCGTTCTGTGGAATCTCATATGATTCAACTTTGTTGTTTCTTCAAGACATGGTTAGATGATCTTTTTATCAAAAGCTCCTTGATTTCTCACACAAGGGTCACCTTTTTTAGGTTTCCAGATAAATTGTGTCAATGTTTTTGTCTCTAATAGACAAATTACAAGTTTATTGGGTTCCGTTTGTCGGAACTTTCAGTCTCTATTATTTTCTTCAAGTTGCTATATATGCATGGAAGTTTTAGGTTTCATGGCTGCAGCATTGGATTCGATTCCCTTTGCTCATTTAGGAAACCTTTTCAGTTTCTTATACTGAATAATGGTGCAGGGATTCTAGGATATCACTTTTTATATCTTTGAATCCTAATGTTTAACTATCTTTGATTCAGTGGTTAAGATCACCATCATTTAGTTCTACAGGTCTCTTCGGTTCTTTCAACCTGGACCATGATCTCTACAGATGCGAGTCTTTTAGGTTGGGAGGCTGTCTGAGGATCTCTGTCAGCACAAGGGGTTTGGAAATCTCAGGAGGCGAGATTACCATTTCATATTTTTGGAACTCCGTGCATTCAGTTTGGTTTCTTTTGAAGAAGAGACGTTTATTGGTTTTTTTTTTTGTTTTTTTTGGGTTTTTTTTCAGACAGACAATGTCACAACTGTGGCGTATGTCAATCATCAGGGTGGGACTATCAGTTCTTAGGCTGTGACAGAAGTATCTTTGATATTTGCTTGGGCTAAATCCAGCTCCTATATAATTTCTGTGGTCTTTTTCCACAGGTATAGACAATTGGGAAGCGGATTATCTCTGTTAATCAAGCTTTACATCCGGGAGAATGGTCCTTTTACCCAGAGATGTTTTTCAATTTTTCAGATGTGAGGGTTTCCAGAAATAGATCTGTTGGTATCTCATCTAAACAAGGAACTTCCCAGGGGCCTATTCAGGTCCGGGGATCCTCAGGCGGAAGTAGTGTATGCATTGACACTTCTTTGGAATTATCAATCCGCCTATATTTTTTCATCTCTGGTTCTTCTTTTAAGAGTGATTCAAAATCATCAGAGCAATCTTTGGTGTGGCTGGTGGCTCTAGCATGGCCACGCAGGTTTTGGTATATGGTTTTTGTTTGGATGTTCAGTTGCCAATCTTGGTTACTTCCATTAAGGCCAGAGCTTATATCTTAACATTTGTTTTTTTTCATCAGGAATTCAAATTATTAATTTGATGGTATGAAAATTTGACACTTAGTCATAGAAGTTTCTCTGACTCCGTAATTAAGTCAGGCTCGTAAATCTGTGTCTAGTAGGATTTATTATCGAGTTTGGAAGATTTACATCTCTTGATGCTCTTCTTATGAATTCTCTTGGCATTCTTTTAGAATTCCTAGGATTTTTTAGTTTCTTCATAAGGTTTTTTCTGCATGTTCCTTGAAAGGGCAAATCTCTGCTTTTCCTGTGCTGTTTCACAGTAAGAATTGCTAAATCTTTCTGATATTCATTGTTTTGTTCAGGCTTTGGTTCGTATCAAGCCTGTCATTAAGCTATTTTCTCCTCTTTGGAGTTTTAATTTGTTTATGAAGGCTTTACAGGCTCTTCTGTGTGAACATATGCTTTCTTTGGACATTAATTACTTTCATGGAAAGTATTGTTCTTTTTAGACATCTCTTCAGCTAGAACAGTTTTTGAATTATCTGTTCTTTCTTGTGAATCTCCTTGTTCTGATTTTTCATCAGGATAAGGTGGTTTTTGCTGTCCTCATTTCAATTTTCACCTAAAGTTGTGAATTCTAACAACATTAGTGGAGAAATTATTGTCTCTTCCTTGTGTCCTAATCCTAAGAATTCTTTGGTAAGATTCTTACATTCTTTGGATGTGGTAAGAGTTTTGAAATATTATGTTGAAGCTACTCAGATTTCAAACAGACTTCTAGTCTATTTGTTATCTTTTCTGGTTTTAGGAAGGTCAGAAGGCTTCTGCCATTTCTTTGGCATCTTGGTTAAAGCTTTTTGATTCATCATGCTTATTTGAAGTCGGGTTAATCCCCGTCTCAGAGGATTACAGCTCATTCTACTAGGTCAGTTTCTACTTCCTGGGATTTTTAAGAATGAAGCTTCTGTTGATCAGATTTGCAAAGCAATGACTTGGTCTTCTTTGCATATTTTTACTCAATTCTACCATTTTGATGTTTTCTCTTCTTTAGAAGCAGTTTTTGGTAGAATAGTACTTCAGGCAGCTGTTTCAGTTTGATTCTTCTGCTTATAATTTCAGTTGTTTTTTTTTTTTTCAATTATAGAAATTGAAACTTTTGATTTGGGTAGTGGATTAATTTTTCAGCGGAATTGGCTGTCTTTATTTTATCCCTCCCTCTCTAGTGACTCTTGCGTGGAAGTTCCACATCTTGGGTATCTGCTATCCCATACGTCACTAGCTCATGGACTCTTGCTAATTACATGAAAGAAAACATAATTTATGTAAGAAGTTACCTGATAAATTCATTTCTTTCATATTGGCAAGAGTCCATGAGGCCCACCCTTTTTGTGGTGGTTATGATTTTTTTGTATAAAGCACAATTATTCCAATTCCTTTTTTTGATGCTTTCGCTCCTTTCTTATCACCCCACTTCTTGGCTATTCGTTAAACTGAATTGTGGGTGTGGTGAGGGGTGTATTTATAGGCATTTTAAGGTTTGGGAAACATTGCCCCTCCTGGTAGCAATGTATATCACATACGTCACTAGCTCATGGACTCTTGCTAATATGAAAGAAATTAATTTATCAGGTAAGTTCTTACATAAATTATGTTTTTTAGGTTTCCAGATAGATTGTGTCAATGTCTTTGTCTCTAACAGACAAGTGACAATTTTATTGGGTTCAGTTTGTCGGAACCTTCAGTCTCTATTATTTCCTTCAGTTGCTATATATGCATGGAAGTTTTAGGTCTCATGGCTGCAGCATTGGATTCGATTCCCTTTGCTCATTTTCATAGGAAACCTTTCCAGTTTTTTATGCTGAATTAATGGTGCAGGGATTCTAGGATATCACTTTTCATATCCTAATGTTTAACTATATTTTGATTTGGTGGTTAAGATCACCATCATTTAGTTCTACGGGTCTCTTCGGTTCTTTCAACCTGGACCATGATCTCTACAGATGCGAGTCTTTTAGGTTGGGAGGCTGTCTGAGGATCTCTGACAGCACAAGGGGTTTGGAAATCTCAGGAGGCGAGATTACTATTTGATATTTTGGAATTCCGTGCATTTCTCAGAGTTCTTCGGTTTTTGGCTTCTTTTTGAAGAAAGAGACGTTTATTGTTTTTCAGACAGACAATGTCACAATTGTGGCGTATGTCAATCATCAGGGTGGGACTATCAGTCCTTAGGCTGTGACAGAAGTATCTTGGATATTTGCTTGGGCTAAATCCAGCTCCTATCTAATTTCTGTGTTTTTTTTCCCCAGGTATAGACAATTGGGAAGCAGATTATCTCGGTCAATCAAGCTTTACATCCGGGTGAATGGTCTCTTTACCCAGATATGTTTTTTTCAAATTGTTCAGATGTGAGGGCTTCCAGAAATAGATCTGATGGCATCTCATCTAAACAAGGAACTTCCCAGGGGCCTATTCAGGTCTGGGGATCCTCAGGCGGAAGCAGTGTATGCATTGACACTTCCTTGGAGTTATCAATCTGCCTATATTTTTTCGCTTCTGGTTCTTCTTTTTAGAGTGATTTTCAAAATCATCAGAGAGCAATCTTTTTTGTTGCTGGTGGCTCCAGCATGGCCGCACAGGTTTTGGTATATGGTTCTTGTTCGGATGTCCAGTTGCCAATCTTGGTCACTTCCATTAAGGTCAGACCATATATCTTAACATTCGTTTTTTCCATCAGGAATTCAAATTATTAATTTGATGGTATGAAAATTTAACGCTTAGTACTTAGTCATAGAAGTTTCTCTGACTCAGTGATTATTACTATGTTGCAGGCTCGTAAATCTGTGTCTAGTAAAATTTATTATCGAGTTTGGAAGATTTGCATCTCATGATGCTCTTCTTATAAATTCTCTTGGCATTCTTTTAGAATTCCTAGGATTTTATAGTTTCTTCAGGATGGTTTGGATAAGAGTTTTTGTCTGCAAGTTTCTTGAAAGGACATCTCTGCTTTTTCTGTGCTGTTTTCACAAAAAATATTTGCTAATTTTTCTGTTTATTCATTGTTTTGTTCAGCCTTTGGTTCGTATCAAGCCTGTCATTAGGCCAATTTCTCCTCCTTGGAGTCTTAATTTGGTTCTGAGGGCTTTACAGGCTCTTCCGTTTGAGCATATGCTTTCTTTGGACATTAAAATTACTTTCATGGAAAGTATTGTTTCTTTTAGACATCTCTTCAGCTAGAACAGTTTTTGAATTATCTGCTCTTTCTTGTGAGTCTTCTTTTTCTGATTTTTCATCAGGATAGGGTGGTTTTGCTGTCCTCATTTCAATTTTTACCTAAGTTGTGAATTCTAACAACATTAGTAGAGGAATTATTGTCCCTTCCTTGTGTCCTAATCCTAAGAATTCTTTGGTAAGATTCTTACATTCTTTGGATGTGGTAAGAGTTTTGAAATATTATGTTGAAGCTACTCAGATTTCAGAAAGACTTCTAGTCTATTTGTTATCTTTTCTGGTTTTAGGAAAGGTCAGAAGGCTTCTGCCATTTCTTTGACATCTTGGTTAAAGCTTTTGATTCATCATGCTTATTTGGAGTCGGGTTAATCCCCGCCTCAGAAGATTACGGCTCATTCTACTAGGTCAGTTTCTACTTCCTGGGCTTTTAAGAATGAAGCTTTTGTTGATCAGATTTGCAAAGCAACAACTTGGTCTTCTTTGCATATTTTTACTAAATTCTACCATTTTGACGTTTTCTCTTCTTCAGAAGCAGTTTTTGGTAGAATAGTACTTCAGGCAGCTGTTTCAGTTTGATTCTTCTGCTTATAATTTCAGTTTTTTTCATTATAAGATTAAAACTTTTTGATTGGGTTGTGGATTCTTTTTTCAGCAGAATTGGCTGTCTTTATTTTATCCCTCCCTCTCTAGTGACTCTTGCGTGGAAGTTCCACATCTTGGGTATCTGCTATCCCATACGTCACATGCTCATGGACTCTTGCTAATTACATGAAAGAAAACATAATTTATGTAAGAACTTACCTGATAAATTCATTTCTTTCATATTAGCAAGAGTCCATGAGGCCCACCCTTTTTGTGGTGGTTATGATTTTTTTGTATAAAGCACAATTATTCCAATTCCTTATTTTTGATGCTTTCGCTCCTTTCTTATCACCCCACTTCTTGGCTATTCGTTAAACTGAATTGTAGGTGTGGTGAGGGGTGTATTTATAGGCATTTTAAGGTTTGGGAAACTTTGCCCCTCCTGGTAGGAATGTATATCCCATACGTCACTAGCTCATGGACTCTTGCTAATATGAAAGAAATGAATTTATCAGGTAAGTTCTTACATAAATTATGTTTTTTTGAATTGACTTTTTTTCTAAATTGCGGGCTGTTAGGCTCGCTGGTGCGCAAAATGCTATAATTTATTGCATCATTCTTGGTGCGAGACTTTTTTGGCGCGAGAATTAAGTTTGTTTACGTATTTTCGTAATTTCCGGCATCTTAGTTGGCGCCGAGAATTTTCACGTAGTTGCGTCATCTATGACGCTCGTGTTTGTTGCAGATGTTTTTGGCGCCAAAAATATTTTGTCAGTTGTGGGCGTCATACTTGGCGCCAGACTTTTGACATTATTTAAGTCTTCATGTATTTTTACTTCTGGTTTCCAGAGGCTGCTTCTGTTTGCATATTTTCCCATTCCTGAAACTGTCATATAAGGAAATTGATAATTTTGCTTTATTTGTTATTTTTTCTCTTAAATATTGCAAGATGTCTCAATCTGATCCTGTTTCAGAATCCACTATTGGAATCCTGCTACCTGATGTCGGTTCTACCAAAGCTAAGTGCATTTGTTGTTCTTCATACTTATTTAAAATGTAGTATATTCGTTCCTTATTGAAAGAGGTGTTGATTGCATTAGATATGGAGGAGACTAGTTCTCTTGATATTAAAACCAGTAAAAGTTTAAATTCAGTTTTTAAACCTCATGTAGTTATTCCAGAGGTTTTTCCAGTTCCTGATGGTATTTCAGATGTAATTTCTAGGGAATAAAATAGACTGGGTACCTCTTTTACTCCTTCAAGGTTTAAGAAACTGTACCCTTTGCCGTCTGATAGATTGGAGTTTTGGGAAAAGATCCCCAAGGTTGATGGGGCCATCTCTACTCTTGCTAAACGTACTACTATTACTATGGCAGATAGTACTTCTTTTAAAGATCCTTTAGATAGGAAACTTGAATCTTATCTAAGGAAAGCTTATTTATGTTCAGGTCATCTTCTTAGGCCTGCTATTTCTTTGGCTGATGTTGCAGCTGCTTCAGCTTTTTGGTTGGAAACCCTAGCGCAACAAGTATCAGATCATAATGTGTATAGCATTGTTAAGTTAATGCAACATGCTAATAATTTCATTTGTGATGCCATTTCTGATATCATCAGAATTGATATCAGATATATGTATTTAGCTATATTAGCTAGAAGAGCTTTATGGCTTAAATCTTGGAATGCTGATATGACTTCTAAATCAACATTGCTATCTCTCTTTCCAAGGTAATAAATTATTTGGTTCTCAGTTGGATTCAATTATTTCAACTGTCACTGGGGGGAAGGGAGCTTTTTCTCCAACATTGGTGTGTCCGGTCCACGGCGTCATCCTTACTTGTGGGATATTCTCTTCCCCAACAGGAAATGGCAAAGAGCCCCAGCAAAGCTGGTCACATGATCCCTCCTAGGCTCCGCCCACCCCAGTCATTCTCTTTGCCGTTGCACAGACAACATCTCCACGGAGATGGTTAAGAGTTTTTTGGTGTTTAAATGTAGTTTTATTCTTCTATCAAGTGTTTGTTATTTTAAAATAGTGCTGGTATGTACTATTTACTCTGAAACAGAAAAGGATGAAGATTTCTGTTTGTAAGAGGAAGATGATTTTAGCAGACAGTAACTAAAATCGATTGCTGTTTCCACACAGGACTGTTGAGATGAAGTAACTTCAGTTGGGGGAAACAGTTAGCAGTCTTTTCTGCTTAAGGTATGACTAGACATATTTCTAACAAGACCATGTAATGCTGGAAGGCTGTCATTTCCCCTCATGGGGACCGGTAAGCCATTTTCTTAGTTAAACATAAAAGAATAAAGGGCTTCAAAAAGGGCTTAAAAACTGGTAGACATTTTTCTGGGCTAAAACAATTGCTTTACTAGGCATATTATGCAGATTCTAACTAATTATTGGTATTATAATCTTGGGGAACGTTTAGAAAAACGGCAGGCACTGTGTTGGACACCTTTTTCAGATGGGGGCCTTTCTAGTTATAGACAGAGCCTCATTCTGGGACTGTATAGGGGTTAAATGTAAAAACGGCTCCGGTTCCGTTAATTTAAGGGTTAAAGCTCTGAAATTTGGTGTGCAATACGTTTAATGCTTTAAGACACTGGTGAAATTTTGGTGAATTTTGAACAATTCCTTCATACTTTTTCACATATTCAGTAATAAAGTGTTTTCAGTTTGAAATTTAAAGTGACAGTAACGGTTTTATTTTAAAACGTTTTTTGTGCTTTGTTGACAAGTTTAAGCCTGTTTAACATGTCTGTACCATCAGATAAGCTATGTTCTATATGTATGAAAGCCAATGTGTCTCCCCATTTAAATTTATGTGATAATTGTGCCATAGTGTCCAAACAAAGTAAAGACAGTAATGCCACAGATAATGATATTGCCCAAGATGATTCCTCAAATGAGGGGAGTAAACATGATACTACATCATCCCCTACTGTGTCTACACCAGTTATGCCCACACAGGAGGCCCCTAGTACATCTAGTGCGCCAATACTTATTACCATGCAACAATTAACGGCTGTAATGGATAACTCCATAGCAAATCTTTTATCCAAAATGCCTACTTATCAGAGCAAGCGCGATTGCTCTGTTTTAAACACTGAAGAGCAAGAGGACGCTGATGATAACTGTTCTGACATACCCTCACACCAATCTCAAGGGGCCATGAGGGAGGTTTTGTCTGATGGAGAAATTTCAGATTCAGGAAAAATTTCTCATCAAGCTGAACCTGATGTTGTGACATTTAAATTTAAATTAGAACATCTCCGCGCACTGCTTAAGGAGGTGTTATCTACTCTGGATGATTGTGACAATTTGGTCATTCCAGAGAAATTATGTAAGATGGACAAGTTCCTAGAGGTTCCGGTGCCCCCCGACGCTTTTCCTATACCCAAGCGGGTGGCGGACATAGTAAATAAAGAGTGGGAAAGGCCCGGCATACCTTTTGTTCCCCCCCCTATATTTAAGAAATTATTTCCTATAGTCGACCCCAGAAAGGACTTATGGCAGACAGTCCCCAAGGTCGAGGGGGCGGTTTCTACTCTAAACAAACGCACTACTATTCCTATCGAAGATAGTTGTGCTTTCAAAGATCCTATGGATAAGAAATTAGAGGGTTTGCTTAAAAAGATTTTTGTACAGCAAGGTTACCTTCTACAACCAATTTCATGCATTGTTCCTGTCACTACGGCAGCGTGTTTCTGGTTCGAGGAACTAGAAAAATCGCTCAGTAAAGAATCTTCGTATGAGGAGGTTATGGACAGAGTTCAAGCACTTAAATTGGCTAACTCTTTTGTTTTAGATGCCGCTTTGCAATTAGCTAGATTAGCGGCGAAAAATTCAGGGTTTGCTGTCGTGGCGCGCAGAGTGCTTTGGCTAAAGTCTTGGTCAGCGGATGTGTCTTCCAAGACAAAATTGCTTAACATTCCTTTCAAAGGTAAAACATTATTTGGACCTGATTTGAATGAGATTATTTCAGACATCACTGGGGGAAAGGGCCACGCCCTCCCACAGGATAGGTCTTTTAAGGCTAATAATAAGCCTAATTTTCGTCCCTTTCGCAGAAACGGACCAGTCTCTAATTCTGTATCCTCTAAGCAAGAGGGTAATACTTCACAACCCAAACCAGCCTGGAAACCAATGCAAGGCTGGAACAAGGGTAAGCAGGCCAAGAAGCCTACCACTGCTACCAAAACAGCATGAAGGGATAGCCCCCGATCCGGGACCGGATCTAGTGGGGGGCAGACTTTCTCTCTTTGCTCAGGCTTGGGCAAGAGATGTTCAGGATCCTTGGGCGCTAGAAATAGTTTCTCAAGGTTATCTCCTGGAATTCAAGGAACTACCCCCAAGGGGAAGGTTCCACAGGTCTCAATTATCTTCAAACCAAATAAAGAGACAGGCATTCTTACATTGTGTAGAAGACCTGTTAAAGATGGGAGTGATACATCCAGTTAATAAGAGAACAAGGAAGGGGATTTTATTCCAATCTGTTCATAGTTCCCAAAAAAGAGGGAACATTCAGACCAATTTTGGATCTGAAGATCCTAAACAAATTTCTCAGGGTACCATCGTTCAAAATGGAAACTATTCGAACGATCCTACCTACTATCCAGGAAAATCAATTTATGACTACCGTGGATTTAAAGGATGCGTACCTACATATTCCTATCCACAAGGAACATCATCAGTTCCTAAGGTTCGCTTTTCTGGACAAGCATTACCAGTTTGTGGCACTTCTATTTGGATTAGCCACTGCTCCAAGGATTTTCACAAAGGTACTAGGGTCCCTTCTAGCGGTTCTAAGACCAAGGGGCATTGCAGTAGTACCTTACTTGGACGACATCCTGATTCAAGCGTCGTCCCTGTCAAAAGCAAAGGCTCATACGGACATCGTCCTAGCCTTTCTCAGATCTCACGGATGGAAGGTGAACAAAGAAAAAAGTTCTCTGTCCCCGTCAACAAGAGTTCCCTTCTTGGGAACAATAATAGATTCCTTAGAAATAAGGATTTTTCTGACAGAGGTCAGAAAATCAAAACTTCTAAGCTCTTGTCAAGTACTTCTGTTCCTCGTCCTTCCATAGCGCAGTGCATGGAAGTAATAGGATTGATGGTTGCAACAATGGACATAGTTCCTTTTGCACGATTTCATCTAAGACCATTACAACTGTGCATGCTCAGACAGTGGAATGGGGATTATACAGACTTGTCTCCGACGATTCAAGTAGATCAAAAGACCAGAGATTCACTCCGTTGGTGGCTGACCCTGGACAATCTGTCACAGGGAATGAGCTTCCGCAGACCAGAGTGGGTCATTGTCACGACCGACGCCAGCCTAGTGGGCTGGGGCGCGGTCTGGGAATCCCTGAAAGCTCAGGGTCTATGGTCTCGGGAAGAGTCTCTTCTCCCGATAAACATTCTGGAACTGAGAGCGATATTCAATGCTCTCAGAGCTTGGCCTCAACTAGCAAAGGCCAAATTCATAAGGTTTCAGTCAGACAACATGACGACCGTTGCATATATCAATCATCAGGGGGGAACGAGGACTTCCCTGGCGATGAAAGAAGTGACCAAGATAATTCAATGGGCGGAGGATCACTCCTGCCACTTGTCTGCGATCCACATCCCAGGAGTGGAAAATTGGGAAGCGGATTTTCTGAGTCGTCAGACATTTCATCCGGGGGAGTGGGAACTCCATCCGGAAATCTTTGCCCAAATAACTCAATTATGGGGCATTCCAGACATGGATCTGATGGCGTCCCGTCAGAACTTCAAGGTTCCTTGCTACGGGTCCAGATCCAGGGATCCCAAGGCGACCCTAGTAGATGCACTAGTAGCACCTTGGACCTTCAACCTAGCTTATGTATTCCCACCGTTTCCTCTCATCCCCAGGCTGGTAGCCAGGATCAATCAGGAGAGGGCCTCGGTGATCTTTATAGCTCCTGCGTGGCCACGCAGGACTTGGTATGCAGACCTGGTGAATATGTCATCGGCTCCACCATGGAAGCTACCTTTGAGACAGGACCTTCTTGTTCAGGGTCCATTCGAACATCCGAATCTGGTTTCCCTCCAACTGACGGCTTGGAGATTGAACGCTTGATTTTATCAAAGCGTGGGTTTTCAGATTCTGTAATAGATACTCTGATTCAGGCTAGAAAGCCTGTAACTAGAAAAATTTACCATAAAATATGGAAAAATATATCTGTTGGTGTGAATCTAAAGGATTCCCATGGAACAAGATAAAAATTCCTAAGATTCTATCCTTTCTACAAGAAGGTTTGGAGAAAGGATTATCTGCAAGTTCTCTGAAGGGACAGATCTCTGCTTTATCTGTTTTACTTCACAAAAGACTGGCAGCTGTGCCAGATGTTCAAGCATTTGTTCAGGCTCTGGTTAGGATCAAGCCTGTTTACAGACCTTTGACTCCTCCCTGGAGTCTAAATCTAGTTCTTCAAGGGGTTCCGTTTGAACCCTTACATTCCGTAGATATTAAGTTATTATCTTGGAAAGTTTTGTTTTTGGTTGCAATTTCTTCTGCTAGAAGAGTTTCAGAGTTATCTGCTCTGCAGTGTTCTCCGCCCTATCTGGTGTTCCATGCAGATAAGGTGGTTTTGCGTACTAAGCCTGGTTTTCTTCCGAAAGTTGTTTCCAACAAAAATATTAACCAGGAGATAGTTGTACCTTCTTTGTGTCCGAATCCAGTTTCAAAGAAGGAACGTTTGTTACACAATTTGGACGTAGTCCGTGCTCTAAAATTCTATTTAGAGGCTACTAAAGATTTCAGACAAACATCTTCCTTGTTTGTTGTTTATTCTGGTAAAAGGAGAGGTCAAAAAGCGACTTCTACCTCTCTTTCCTTTTGGCTTAAAAGCATTATCCGATTGGCTTATGAGACTGCCGGACGGCAGCCTCCTGAAAGAATCACAGCTCACTCCACTAGGGCTGTGGCTTCCACATGGGCCTTCAAGAACGAGGCTTCTGTTGACCAGATATGTAAGGCAGCGACTTGGTCTTCACTGCACACTTTTGCCAAATTTTACAAATTTGATACTTTTGCTTCTTCGGAGGCTATTTTTGGGAGAAAGGTTTTGCAAGCCGTGGTGCCTTCCATTTAGGTGACCTGATTTGCTCCCTCCCTTCATCCGTGTCCTAAAGCTTTGGTATTGGTTCCCACAAGTAAGGATGACGCCGTGGACCGGACACACCAATGTTGGAGAAAACAGAATTTATGCTTACCTGATATATTACTGTCTCCAACGGTGTGTCCGGTCCACGGCCCGCCCTGGTTTTTTAATCAGGTCTGATGAATTATTTTCTCTAACTACAGTCACCACGGTATCATATGGTTTCTCCTATATATATTTCCTCCTGTCCGTCGGTCGAATGACTGGGGTGGGCGGAGCCTAGGAGGGATCATGTGACCAGCTTTGCTGGGGCTCTTTGCCATTTCCTGTTGGGGAAGAGAATATCCCACAAGTAAGGATGACGCCGTGGACCGGACACACCGTTGGAGAAAGTAATTTATCAGGTAAGCATAAATTCTGTTTTTGCCTCAGGATTAAAAATCTAAGGGTAAATTTAAGGCTGCTAACCGTTTTCGTTCCTTTCGACAAAATAAGGAACAGAAACCTGATCTTTCCCCTAAGGGAACGGTTTCCAATTGGAAGCCTTATTCAGTCTGGAATAAATCCAAGCCATTTAAAAGGTCTAAATCAGCCCCCAAGTCTGCATGAAGGTGTGGCCCTCATTCCAGCTCAGCTGGTAGGGGGCAGACTAAAATTCTTCAAGGATGTTTGGATCAATTCAATCCAAAATCATTGGATTCAGAACATTGTTTCTCAAGGGTACAGAATAGGTTTCAAAGTAAGACCGCCTGTGAGAAGTTTCATTCTCTTACGCATTCCAGTGAACCCAGAAAAGGCTCAGGCTTTCCTGAAGTGTGTTTCAGACCTGGAGGTATCTGGGGTAATTGTGCCAGTTCCTGTTCAGAAACGGGGTCTGGGGTTTTATTCAAATCTGTTCATTGTCCCAAAGAAGGAGAATTCTTTCAGACCAGTTCTGGATCTAAAAATTTTGAACTGTTACGTGAGAATTCCAACATTGAAAATGGTGACTATAAGGACTATTCTGCCTTTTGTTCAGCAAGGGCATTATATGTCCACAATAGACTTAAAGGATGCATATCTTCATATTCCGATTCATCCAGATCACCATCAGTTCCTGAGATTCTCTTTTCTAGACAAGCATTACCAATTTGTTGCTCTTCCTTTTGGCCTAACACAGCTCCAATGATCTTTTCAAAGGTTCTCAGTGCCCTACTCTCTGTAATAAGAGAGCGGGGTATTGCGGTGTTTCCTTATTTGGACGATATCTTGGTACTTGCTCAGTCTTTACGTTCTGCAGAATCTCACACGAATCAACTAGTGTTGTTTCTTCAAAAACATGGTTGGAGGATCAATTTACCAAAAAGTTCTTTGATTCCTCAGACAAGGGTAACCTTTTTAGGTTTCCAAATAGATTCAGTATCCATGACTTGGTCTCTTAACAGACAAGAGGTCTGAAATTGGTTGCAGCTTGTCGGAACCTTCAGTTTCAATCATTCCCTTCAGTAGCTATGTGCATGGAGGTTTTATGTCTCATGACTGCAGCATCGGACGCGATCCCTTTTGCTCGTTTTCACATGAGACCTCTTCAGCTGTGTATGCTGAATCAGTGGTGCTGGGATTATACAAGGATATCACAATTAATATCCTTAAATCCCAATGTTCGACTATCTCTGACTTGGTGGTTAGATCACCATCGTTTAGTTCAGGGGGCCTCTTTTGTTCGTCCAACCTGGACTGTGATCACAACAGATGCGAGTCTTTCAGGTTGGGGAGCTGTCTGGGGATCTCTGACAGCGCAGGGGCTTTGGAAATCTCAAGAGGCGAGATTACCAATCAATATTTTGGAACTCCATGCGATTCTCAGAGCTCTTCAGTTTTGGCCTCTTCTGAAGAGAGAACAGTTTATTTGTTTTCAGACAGACAATGTCACAACCGTGGCATATGTCAATCATCAAGGTGGGACTCAGTCCTCAAGCTATGAAAGAAGCATCTTGGATACTTGCTTGGGCGGAATCAAGCTCCTGTCTAATTTCTGCGGTCCATATCCCAGGTATAGACAATTGGGAAGCGGATTATCTCAGTCGCCAGACTTTACATCCGGGAGAGTGGTCTCTTCACCCAGATGTGTTTTTTCAGATTGTTCAGATGTGGGGGCTTCCAGAAATAGATCTGATGGCTTCTCATCTAAACGGGAAGCTTCCCAGGTATCGGTCCAGGGATCCTCAGGCGGAAGCAGTGGATGCGTTGACACTTCCTTGGAGTTATCAACCTGCTTATATCTTTCCGCCTCTAGTTCTTCTTCCAAGAGTGATTTCCAAAATCATAATGGAGTGTTCGTTTGTACTACTGGTGGCTCCAGCATGGCCACAGTTTGGATGTCCAGTTGCCAAACTTGGCCACTTCCGTTAAGGCCAGACCTTCTGTCTCAAGGCCCTTTTTTCCATCAGGATCTCAAATCAGTAAATTTGAAGGTATGGAGATTGAACGCTTAGTGCTTAGTCATAGAGGTTTCTCTGACTCAGTGATTAATACTATGTTGCAGGCTCGTAAATCTGTGTCTAGAAAGATTTATTTTCTTCTGTTAAGTGTGATCAGTCCACGGGTCATCATTACTTCTGGGATATTACTCCTCCCCAACAGGAAGTGCAAGAGGATTCACCCAGCAGAGCTGCATATAGCTCCTCCCCTCTACGTCACTCCCAGTCATTCTCTTGCACCCAACGACTAGATAGGATGTGTGAGAGGACTATGGTGATTATACTTAGTTTTATATCTTCAATCAAAAGTTTGTTATTTTAAAATAGCACCGGAGTGTGTTATTATCTCTCTGGCAGAGTTTGAAGAAGAATCTACCAGAGTTTTTGTTATGATTTTAGCCGGAGTAGTTAAGATCATATTGCTGTTTCTCGGCCATCTGAGGAGAGGTAAACTTCAGATCAGGGGACAGCGGGCAGATGAATCTGCATAGAGGTATGTAGCAGTTTTTATTTTCTGACAATGGAATTGATGAGAAAATCCTGCCATACCGATATAATGTCATGTATGTATACTTTACACTTCAGTATTCTGGGGAATGGTACTTCACTAGAATTACACTGTAAGAAATACATAAAGCTGTTTAATAACTAGAGATTATGTTTAACGTTTTTGCTGGAATGTAAAATCGTTTTCATTTGCTGAGGTACTGAGTGAATAAATGTTTGGGCACTATTTTTCCACTTGGCAGTTGCTTAATCTGTTTTCTGACAGTTTCTGTTCTCCCTCACTGCTGTGTGTGAGGGGGAGGGGCCGTTTTTTGGCGCTTTTACTTTGCATCAGTGATTCTAATAGCACCTGCGTGGCCACGCAGGACTTGGTATGCAGACCTGGTGGACATGTCATCCTGTCCACCTTGGTCTCTACCTCTGAAACAGGACCTTCTGATATAGGGTCCCTTCAAACATCAAAATCTAACTTCTCTGAAGCTGACTGCTTGGAAATTGAACGCTTGATTTTATCAAGACGTGGGTTTTCTGAGTCAGTTATTGATACCTTAATACAGGCTAGGAAACCTGTTACCAGAAAGATTTACCATAAAATATGGCGTAAATACCTATATTGGTGTGAATCCAAAGGTTACTCTTGGAGTAAGGTTAGGATTCCTAGGATATTGTCTTTTCTACAAGAAGGTTTAGAAAAGGGTTTATCTGCTAGTTCATTAAAGGGACAGATCTCAGCTCTGTCCATTCTGTTACACAAACGTCTGTCAGAAGTTCCTGACGTCCAGGCTTTTTGTCAGGCTTTGGCCAGGATTAAGCCTGTGTTTATAACTGTTGCTCCACCATGGAGTTTAAACCTTGTTCTTAATGTTTTACAGGGCGTTCCGTTTGAACCCCTTCATTCCATTGATATAAAGTTGTTATCTTGGAAAGTTCTATTTTTAATGGCTATTTCCTCGGCTCGAAGAGTCTCTGAATTATCAGCCTTACATTGTGATTCTCCTTATTTGATTTTTCATTCGGATAAGGTAGTCCTGCGTACTAAACCTGGGTTCTTACCTAAGGTAGTTACTAACAGGAATATCAATCAAGAGATTGTTGTTCCTTCTTTATGCCCAAATCCTTCTTCAAAGAAGGAACGTCTACTGCACAACCTGGATGTAGTCCGTGCTCTAAAATTTTACTTACAGGCAACTAAGGAATTTCGACAAACGTCTTCTCTGTTTGTCATTTACTCTGGGCAGAGGAGAGGTCAAAAAGCTTCCGCTACCTCTCTTTCTTTTTGGCTTCGTAGCATAATTCGTTTAGCTTATGAGACTGCTGGACAGCAGCCTCCTGAAAGAATTACAGCTCATTCTACTAGAGCTGTGGCTTCCACTTGGGCCTTCAAGAATGAGGCCTCTGTTGAACAGATTTGCAAGGCTGCAACTTGGTCTTCGCTTCATACTTTTTCCAAATTTTACAAATTTGACACTTTTGCTTCATCGGAGGCTATTTTTGGGAGAAAGGTTCTTCAGGCAGTGGTTCCTTCTGTATAAAGAGCCTGCCTATCCCTCCCGTCATCCGTGTACTTTTGCTTTGGTATTGGTATCCCAGAAGTAATGATGACCCGTGGACTGATCACACTTAACAGAAGAAAACATAATTTATGCTTACCTGATAAATTCCTTTCTTCTGTAGTGTGATCAGTCCACGGCCCGCCCTGTTTTTAAGGCAGGTAAATATTTTTTAATTTATACTCCAGTCACCACTTCACCCTTGGCTTTTCCTTTCTCGTTGGTCCTTGGTCGAATGACTGGGAGTGACGTAGAGGGGAGGAGCTATATGCAGCTCTGCTGGGTGAATCCTCTTGCACTTCCTGTTGGGGAGGAGTAATATCCCAGAAGTAATGATGACCCGTGGACTGATCACACTACAGAAGAAAGGAATTTATCAGGTAAGCATAAATTATGTTATCGAGTTTGGAAGACTTACATTTCATGGTGTTCTCATAAATTCTCTTGGCATTCTTTTAGAATTCCTAGAATTTTACAGTTTCTTCAGGATGGTTTAGATAAGGGTTTGTCTGCAAGTTCCTTGAAAGGACAAATCTCTGCTCTTTCTGTTCTGTTTCACAGAAAAATTGCTAATCTTCCTGATATTCATTGTTTTGTACAGGCTTTGGTTCGTATTAAGCCTGTCATTAAATCAATCTCTCCTCCTTGGAGTCTTAATTTGGTTTTGAAAGCTTTACAGGCTCCTCCGTTTGAGCCTATGCATTCTCTGGACATTAAATTACTTTATTGGAAAGTATTGTTCCTTTTGGCCATCTCTTTTGCTAGAAGAGTTTCTGAATTATCTGCTCTTTCTTCTGAGTCTCCTTTTCTGATTTTTCATCAGGATAAGGCGGTCTTGCGGGTTCATTTACATTTTTACCTAAGGTGGTGAATTCCAACAACATTAGTAGAGAAATTATTGTCCCTTCATTGTGTCCTAATCCTAAGAATTCTCTGGAGAGATCTTTACATTCTTTGGATGTGGTAAGAGCTTTGAAATATTATGTTGAAGCTACTAAAGATTTCAGAAAGACTTCTAGTCTATTTGTTATCTTTTCTGGTTCTAGGAAAGGTCAGAAGGCTTCTGCCATTTCTTTGGCATCTTGGTTAAAGCTTTTGATTCATCATGCTTATTTGGAGTCGGGTAAATCCCCGCCTCAGAGGATTACGGCTCATTCTACTAGGTCAGTTTCTACTTCCTGGGCTTTTAGGAATGAAGCTTCTGTTGATCAGATTTGCAAAGCATCAACTTGGTCTTCTTTGCATACTTTTACTAAATTCTACCATTTTGATGTTTTTTCTTCTTCAGAAGCAGTTTTTGGTAGAAAAATACTTCAGGCAGCTGTTTCAGTTTGATTCTTCTGCTTATAATTTCATTTTTTTTCATTATAAGATTAAAACTTTTGATTTGGGTTGTGGATTTATTTTTCAGCGGAATTGGTTGTCTTTATTTTTATCCCTCGCTCTCTAGTGACCCTTGCGTGGAGTGCCACATCTTGGGTATTTGCTATCCCATACATCACTAGCTCATGGACTCTTGCCAATTACATGAAAGAAAACATAATTTATGTAAGAATTTACCTGATAAATTCATTTCTTTCATATTGGCAAGAGTCCATGAGACCCACCCTTTTTATGGTGGTTATGATTTTTTTGTATAAAGCACAATTATTCCAATTCCTTTGTTGATGCTTTTGCTCCTTTTTTATCACCCCACTTCTTGGCTATTCGTTAAACTGAATTGTGGGTGTGGTGGGGGTGTATTTATAGGCATTTTGAGGTTTGGGAAACTTTGCTCCTGGTAGGAATGTATATTCTACATGGACTCTTGCCAATATGAAAGAAATTAATTTATCAGGTAAATTCTTACATAAATTATGTTTTATTGGTGTGAATCCAAGGGCTACTCATGGAGTGGGGTTAGGATTCCAAGGATTTTGTCTTTTCTTCAAGAAGGATTGGAGAAGGGGTTATCAGCAAGTTCCTTAAAGGGACAGATTTCTGCTTTATCTATTTTGTTACACAAGCGTCTGGCAGATGTTCCAGATGTACAGTCTTTTTGTCAGGCTCTGACTAGAATCAGGCCTGTATTTAGACCGATTGCATCTCCTTGGAGTTTAAATTTAGTTCTTAGAGTTCTTCAAGGAGTTCCGTTTGAACCTATGCATTCCATAGATATTAAGCTTTTATTTTGGAAAGTTTTGTTTTTAGTAGCCATCTCTTCGGCTCGAAGAGTTTGAGTTATCTGCTTTACAGTGTGACTCGCCTTATCTTATTTTCCATGCAGATAAGGTGGTTTTACGTACCAAACCTGGATTCCTTCCTAAGGTTGTTTCTAATAGGAATATCAGGAAATTGTTGTTCCTTCGCTGTGTCCTAATCCTTCTTCAAAGAAGGAACGTCTGTTGCACAATCTTGATGTGATTCGTGCTTTAAAGTTCTACTTACAAGCAACCAAAGATTTCCATCAAACATCTTCATTGTTTGTTGTCTATTCTGGTAAGCGGAGAGGTCAAATGGCTACGGCTACCTCTTTCTTTTTGGCTGAAAAGCATCATCCGTATGGCTTATGAGACTGTTGGCCAGCAGCCTCCTGAAAGAATTGCTGCTCATTCTACTAGAGCAGTGGCTTCCACATGGGCTTTTAAAAATGAGGCTTCTGTTGAACAGATTTGTAAGGCTGCGACTTGGTCTTCGCTTCATACTTTTTCCAAATTTTACAAATTCAATTCTTTTGCTTCTTTGGAGGCTATTTTTGGGAGAAAGGTTCTACAAGCAGTAGTGCCTTCCGTTTAAGGAACCTGTCTTGTCCCTCCCTTCATCCGTGTCCTTAAGGAGGGTCTCCTTAAGAAAATTTTTATTCTCCAGCCTCTTGCATGCATTGCCCCAGTCACTGCTGCAGCTGCTTTTTGGTTCGAGTCTCTTGAGGAGGCTCTACAGGTGGAGAACCCGTTAGATGATATTTTAGACAGGATTAAAGCTCTTAAATTAGCTAATTCCTTTATCTCTGACGCCGTTTTTCATTTAACCAAACTAACGGCTAAGAATTCAGGTTTTGCCATTCTGACGCGTAGGGCGCTATGGCTTAAGTCCTGGTCAGCAGACGTTACTTCAAAGTCTAAGCTTCTTAACATCCCCTTCAAGGGACAGACCCTATTTGGGCCTGGTCTGAAGGAGATCATTTCTGATATTACTGTAGGAAAAGGTCATGCCCTTCCTCAGGATAGGTCCAATAAGTTAAGGGCCAAACAGAATAATTTTTGTTCCTTTCGAAACTTCAAGAGTGGCGCAGCTTCAGCTTCCTCTAATGCGAAACAAGAGGGAAATTTCGCCCAGTCCAAACCAGTCTGGAGACCTAACCAGGCTTGGAACAAAGGGAAGCAGGCCAAAAAACCTGCTGCCTCTAAGACAGCATGAAGGAGTAGCCCCCGATCCGGGACCTGATCTAGTAGGGGCAGACTTTCTCTCTTCGCTCAGGCTTGGGCAAGAGACGTCCAGGATCCCTGGGCACTAGACATTGTTTCCAAGGGATATCTTCTGGAATTCAAAGGTTCATCTCCAAAGGGGAGATTTCACCTCTCACAACTATCTGCAAACCAGATAAAGAGAGAGGCATTCTTACGTTGCGTTCAAGACCTACTGGTTATGGGAGTGATCCACCCAGTTCCAAGGGAGGAACAGGGGCAGGGTTTCTATTCAAACCTGTTTATAGTTCCCAAAAAAGAGGGAACGTTCAGACCAATCTTGGATTTCAAGATCCTAAACAAATTTCTCAGGGTCCCATCTTTCAAGATGGAGACAATCCGAACCATCCTCCCTATGATCCAAGAGGGTCAATATATGACTACCGTGGACTTAAAGGATTCTTATCTCCACATTCCGATTCACAGAGATCATCAGTTCCTCAGGTTCGCCTTCCTAGACGGGCATTACCAGTTTGTGGCTCTTCCCTTCGGATTAGCCACGGCACCAAGAATCTTTACGAAGGTTCTACGGTCTCTACTGGCGGTTCTAAGGCTAGTTCCTTAAAGGGACAGATTTCTGCTCTGTGTATTCTATTCTGAGGCCTCTGTTGAACAGATTTGTAAGGCGGCGACTTGGTCTTCGCTTCATACTTTTTCTAAATTCTACAAATTTGATACTTTTGCTTCCTCGGAGGCTATTTTTGGGAGAGAGGTCTTACAGGCAGTGGTTCCTTCCGTTTAAGTGCCTGCCTTGTCCCTCCCTTCATCCGTGTCCTAAAGCTTTGGTATTGGTATCCCACAAGTAATGGATGAACCCGTGGACTGGATACACCTTACAAGAGAAAACAAAATTTATGCTTACCTAATAAATTTCTATCTCTTGTGGTGTATCCAGTCCACGGCCCGCCCTGTCACTTTAAGGCAGGTGTTTTTATTTTTTAAACTACAGTCACCACTGCACCCTATAGTTTCTCCTTTTTCTTACTTGTCTTCGGTCGAATGACTGGAGGTGGGGGTTAGGGGAGGAGCTATATAGACAGCTCTGCTGTGGGTGTCCTCTTGCAGCTTCCTGTTGGGAAGGAGAATATCCCACAAGTAATGGATGAACCCGTGGACTGGATACACCACAAGAGAGAAAAATTTATCAGGTAAGCATAAATTTTGTTTTTATTTAACAAACTTCAGTCACCACTGCACCCTATAGTTTCTCCTTTTTCTTCCTAGCCTTCGGTCGAATGACTGGGGGGTGGAGCTAAGGGAGGAGCTATATAGACAGCTCTGCTGTGGGTGCTCTCTCTGCCACTTTCTGTCACTTTCTGTAGGGAAGGAGAATATCCCACAAGTATGGATGAATCTGTGGACTTGATACATCACAAGAGAATTTATGCTTACCTGATAAATTTCTCTCTGTTTTTGTGAAACTCCGGACACCTCTGCACCTTGGCCTTTTCCTTTCTCTTTCTAACTTCGGTCGAATGACTGGAGTGGGAGGGAAGGGAGGAGCTATATATACAGCTCTGTTGTGGTACTCTTTGCCGCCTCCTGTTGACCAGGAGGCTTAATCTATCAAGTAAGGATGAAATCCGTGGACTCATGTCTAAAAAGAAACAAATTTATCAGGTAAGCATAAATTTTCTTTTTCTAACAAGTGCAGGCGTTTCTAGGTACGGAGGGTTGCTGAATCGTTTCCCTACCGAATCCGGATTGCTTGCCAGGAGGGAGAGCGAGGCTCCAGTCTTGCAGTCAGGTAGGCACCTCAGTAGAGCTGCTGAGGTGTAGGGGGGTGTCACTAATGAGATTCTGGTTATGCCGCAGCTTTCTCCCTAAGCGTCCCAAATGTTACTGCCCGCTCAAGCAGTGCCCTGTACTTCTGCTCTAGCGCCCGCTGGAGTTACCTTAAAAGACATAGCTGCTCTCATGTCTTCCACAATTTCTGATGCATTGTCTGCTTTCCCAATGTTGCAGGGGAAACGTAAGAGGAAAAGCAGACATTCAGTAAGTGAAGTTTCTGATGCAGTTGTGCAAATTTCGGAGTTACCCTCCCAAGGAACTGAAGAGGAGGGTAATGTGGTTATATCTGAAATGTCAGATTCTGAAAGCTCATTGCCCCTGACGGATTCAGAGGTTGTATCTTTTAGGTTTAAACTAGAACACCTCCTCCTGTTGCTCAGGGAGGTTTTGGTTACTTTGGACGACTGTGACTCCACGGTAGTGGTTGCCTCTACGAAGTCTAGTAAATTGGACAGATATTTCGAAGTTCCTTCTTACTCGGACGTATTTCCTGTACCAAAGCGTGCTTCGGAGATCATTACAAAGGAATAGGAGACCAGGCATACCCTTCTCCCCCTCTCCTATTTTTAAGATGATGTTTCCCATGTCTGAATCTTTCAAGGAGGCTTGGCAAACCATTTCTAAAGTGGAAGGGGCAGTTTCCACCTTAGCCAAGAGAACTACTATTCCCATAGAGGATAGTTGTGCTTTCAAAGATCCTATGGACAAGAAATTAGAAGGTTTATTAAAAAAGATTTACCAAGGTTTGCAATGGCAGCCAGCTGCGTGCATTGCTACCATCAATAATGCCGCAGCATATTGGTTTGATGCACTATCTGAGTCTCTCAGGACTGAGACTTCTTTGAAAGAGATACAAGACAGGATAAAAGCTCTGAAGCTAGCTAATGCTTTCATTACGGACGCTTCCCTTCAAATTATTAAACTGGGAGCCAAGATTTTGGGTTTCTCTATTCTGGCACTCAGAGCCTTATGGTTAAAACCTTGGTCTGCTGATGTATCATCTAAGTCTAAGCTTCTAGCGATTCCTTACAAGGGGAAGTCCTTGTTTGGACCTGGCCTCACGGAAATTATCTCTGATATCACGGGAAGTAAGGGTCATCTCCTTCCTCAGGATAATAGAAACAAACAAAAAGGGCGACAGAGTAATTTTCGTTTCTTTTGAAATTTCAAGGGAAATTCTTCCTCT
The DNA here is from genome assembly GCF_027579735.1 of Bombina bombina. Classification (NCBI taxonomy): domain Eukaryota; kingdom Metazoa; phylum Chordata; class Amphibia; order Anura; family Bombinatoridae; genus Bombina; species Bombina bombina. The sequence goes on along the minus strand of NC_069500.1, from coordinate 1,329,947,251 downwards.
TCCTCCTCTAAGCAGGAACAATCTAAGCCTACATGGATACTCAACCAATCTTGGAATAAGGGTAAACAATCCAAGAAACCGACTATTGAATCCAAATCAGCATGAAGGGCATGCACCCGTTCCGGGACCGGATCTGGTAGGGGGCAGACTTTCCTTCTTCATTCAGGCTTGGGTTCGGGACGTTCAGGATCCCTTGGCAATAGAAATAGTGTCTCAGGGATACAAATTGGAGTTCAAAAGTTTTCCTCGGCAGGTTTCTTCTTTCAAGATTATCTGCAGACCAGACAAAAAGAGGTGTTCTTACATTGTGTAGGAGACCTCTCCGCTCTGGAAAGTGATTGTTCCCATTACGCTACTGGAACAGGGTCAGGGTTTTTATTCCAATCAGTTTGTGGTTCCCAAAAAAGGAGGGAACCTTCAAACCGATTTTAGACCTCAAAAGTCTAAACAAATTTCTCAGAGTTCTGTCATTCAAGATGGAAACTATTCGTTCCATTCTTCCCTTAATCCAGGAGGGTCAATTTATGACAACAGTGGATTTTAAGGATGCGTACCTTCATGTCCCTATTCACAGGGATCATCACAAGTTCCTAAGGTTTGCCTTCTAGGACAAACACTTCAGTTTGTGGCTCTTCCTTTCGGCCTGGCCACTGCTCCCAGAATTTTCACAAAAGTTCTGGGGTCTCTGTTGGCGGTACTTCAGTCACGGGGCATTGGAGTGGCTCCTTATCTGGACGACATTCTAGTCCAGGCTCCATCTTTTCAACAAGCAAGATCCCACACCTACATAGTGTTATCTTTCCTGAGAACTCACGGGTGGAAGGTGAATTTGGAAAAGAGTTCCGTAGTTCCAGACACGAGTCACCTTCTTGGTTACCATAATAGACTCCTTGTCTATGAAGATTTTTCTGACAGAAGTCAGGAAATCAAAGATTATCGATACTTGTCTAGTCCGTCAGTCCACTCCTCGGCCATCAGTGGCTCAGTGCATGGAGTTAATCGGGCTGATGGTGACGGCAATGGACATCATCCCGTTTGCTTGGTTCCATATCAGACCTCTGCAGTTAAACATGCTCAGGCAATGGAACGGAGATTATGCAGACTTGTCTCCTCGAATAACTCTGGAGCAGGAGATAAGAGACTCTCTTCAATGGTGGTTGTCTCTGGATCATCTCTCCCAGGGAACCTGCTTTCGCAGAACACCTTGGGTGATTGTGACAACAGACGCCAGTCTTCTGGGGTGGGGAGCAGTCTGGGGCTCTCTCAAGGCTCAGGGAGTTTGGACTCAGTCAGAGTCTGTTCTTCCTATATATAAATATTCTAGAACTGAGGGCAATCTTCAATGCCCTTCTGGCCTGGCCCCAGTTAGCCTTACTCCGGTTTATCAGGTTCCAGTCGGACAACATAACTTCAGTGGCTTACATCAATCATCAGGGAGGAATGAGGAGTTCCTTAGTGATGACAGAGGTAGCCAAAATAATACAGTGGGCGGAAGCTCACTCTTGTTGCCTATCGGCGATCCACATCCCAGTGGTGGACAACTGGGAGGCGGATTTCCTGAGCAGGCAGACCTTTCATCCGGGGGAGTGGGAACTCCATCCTGAAGTGTTTTCCGATCTGATTCTCAAGTGTGGTCAGCCGGAATTGGATCTCATGGCATACCGACAGAATGCCAAGCTCCCGAGATACGGGTCGAGGTCCAGGGACCCCCACACGGAACTGGTAGATGCTCTGGCGGTCCCTTGGACCTTCAGTGTAGCATACCTATTTCCTCCGTTTGCTTTTCTTCCTCGGGTTAATGCTCGAATCAAACAGGAGAGGACTTCGGTGATCCTCATAGCACCGGCCTGGCCTTGCAGGATTTGGTATGCGGATCTAGTGGATATGGCATCTCTGCCACCTTGGAGACTTCCGTTGAGGAAGGACCTTCTAATACAAGGACCCTTCCTTCACCCAAATCTAGTTTATCTTAAGTTGACTGCTTGGAGATTGAACACTTAATTTTATCCAAGCTGGGGTTTTCTGATTCGGTAATAGAGACCATGATTCAGGCGCATAAGCCTGTTACTAGAAGGATTTACCATAAAATTTGGCGTAAATATTTCTATTGGTGTGAAGCCAAGGGTTACTCATGGAGTTAAGTTAGAATTTGTAGAATTTTGTCTTTTGTCCAAGAAGGTTTGGAGAAAGGTTTATCGACGAGTTCCCTAAAAGGTCAGATCTCGGCCTTATCTTATTTTGTTACACAAACGTCTGGCGGATGTCCCAGATGTTCAATCTTTTTGTCAGGCCTTGGTTAGGATCAGGCCTGTGTTGAAACCAGTTACTCCTCCATGGAGTCGTAATCTAGTTCTCAAAGTTCTTCAAGGGGCTCCATTTGAGCCTATGCATTCCTTAGATATTAAGTTGTTATCTTGGAAAGTTTTATTTCTTGTTGCTATTTCGTCTGCTCGTAGAGTATCGGAGGTCTCGGCGTTGCAGTACGAGTCTCCTTACCTTATTTTCCATTCAGATAAGGTAGTTTTACGTACTAAATTAGGATTTCTTCCTACGGTTGTTTCTAATCGGAACATTAATCAGGAGATTGTTGTTCCTTCTTTGTGTCCTAATCCTCCTAAGAAGGAACTATTTCTACACAATTTGGACGTGGTCCGTGCTTTAAAGTTTTACTTGCAGGCGCATAAGGACTTTCGTCAGTCGTCTTCTTTGTCATTTTCTTGGGAAAACGTAAGGGACAGAAAACTATGGCAACTTCTCTTTCTCTTTGGCTGAAGAGTATCATACGTTTTGCATATGAGACTGCTGGACAGCAGCCTCCTGAGAGAGTTACGGCTCATTCCACGAGGGCAGTTGCTTCCTCATGGACATTCAAAAAAGAAGCTTTTGTGGAACAGATTTGCAAGGCTGCAACTTGGTCCTCTATTCACACTTTTTCAAAGTTCTATAAATTTGACACTTTTGCCTCGGCTGAGGTCGCTTTTGGGAGAAAGGTTCTTCAAGCAGTGGTGCCTTCTGTTTAGGTTCCCTGTCCGTATCATCTGTGTACTCTAGCTTGGGTATTGGATCCCATTAGTAATTAAGATGATCCGTGAACTCATCGTGTCTTAAAGAAAAGAAAATTTATGCTTACCTGATAAATGTATTTCTCCTGTTAAGTGTAGTCAGTCCACGGGTCATCCATTACTTATGGAATATATCTCTTCCTAACAGGAAACTGCAAGAGAATTACCCAGCAGAGCTGCTATATAGCTCCTCCCCTCACATATCATATTCAGTCATTCTCTTGCAGCCTAACTATAAAGGAAGCTGTGAGAGATCTGTGGTGTTTTTTAACTTAGTTTATTTCTACAATCAAAAGTTTGTTATTTTTAAATGGCACCGGAGTGTGCTGTTTATTCTCAGGCAGCATTAGAAGAAGAATCTGCCTGGGTTTTTTTCTATGGTCTTAGCAGACATAACTAAGATCCACTGGCTGTTTCTCATCTGAGGAGTGAGGTAACTTCAGAGAAGGGGAATAGCATGCAGGGCTCCCCTGCAACAAATGAGGTATGTGCAGTAATTTATTTTCTGAGGAATGGAATTGACTGAGAAAATACTGCTGATACCATTGTAAAGTAAGTTCAGCCTTAAATGCAGTGATAGCGACTGGTATCAGGCTGATGTGTGTGTGTGTGTGTACACTGAATGTATTTTTCTAAGGAATGGAATTGACTCTGAAAATACTGTTAATACTGAAATAATGTATGAGCCTTAACTGCAGTAAAAGCGACTGGTAGCAGGCTTATTAATAATAATACATAACTTTCAAATGTATGTTTAAAACGTTTACTGGCTTGTTAATCGTTTTTGTGAGGTACTTGGTGATAAAACTTATTAGGGCATGATTTTTACCACATGGCCATTTTTGTTTTCTGCATAGAAACAGTTTCTGAGCTTCCCCACTGTTGTAATATGAGTGGGAGGGGCCTATTTTAGCGCTTTTTTGCGCAGTAAAAATTCAGTCACAATCTGTCTACTTCATCCTCCATGATCCAGATCGTCTCTAGAGAGCTCAGGGGTCTTCAAAATCCATTTTGAGGGAGGTAATCAGGCACAGCAGTCCTGTGACAGTGTATTTGACTGTGAGAAAAACGTTAATTATATAATTGTTATCCGTTTTTGGGTACTAAGGGGTTAATCATCCATTTGCTGGTGGGTGCAATCCTTTGCTAACTTAATACATTTACTGTGAAAATTTGGTTGCTATAACTATTTTGGTCATTGTTATTTCAACTGTGTCAGTTTTTCTGTGCTTCTTAAAGGCACAGTAACGTTTTTTATATTGCTTGTAAATTAATTTTGAAAAGTATTTCCAAGTTTGCTAGTCTCATTGCTAGTTTGTTTAAACATGTCTGACTCAGATGAATCTCTTTGTTCACTATGTTTAAAGGCCAATGTGGAGCCCAATAGAAATTTGTGTACTAATTGCATTGATGCTACTTTAAATAAAGTCAATCTTTACATGTAAAGAAATTATCACCAGACGACGAGGGGGAAGTTATGCCGACTAACTCTCCTCACGTGTCAGTACCTTCGCCTCCCGCTCAGGAGGTGCGTGATTTTGTGGCGCCAAGTACATCAGGGAGGCCCTTACAAATCACTTTGCAAGACATGGCTACTGTTATGACAGAAGTATTATCTAAGTTGCCAGAATTAAGAGGCAAGCGCGATAGCTCTGGGTTAAGGATAGAGCGCGCGGATGAGATGAGAGCCATGTCAGATACTGCGTCACAGTTTGCAGAACGTGAGGACGGAGAGCTTCATTCTGTGGGTGACGGATCTGATCCAGGGAGACTGGATTCAGAGATTTCCAATTTTAAATTTAAGCTAGAGAACCTCCACACATTGCTAGGGGAGGTATTAGCGGCTCTGAATGATTGTAACACGGTTGCAATTCCAGAGAAATTATGTAGGTTGGATAGATACTATGCGGTACCGGTGTGTACTGACGTATTTCCTATACCATGCATACTATGCATTGCGCCTGTCACTGCTGCGGCAGCATTCTGGTTTGAGTCTCTGGAAGAGGCCATTCGCTCAGCTCCATTGGATGAGATAATCAACAAGCTTAAGACACTTAAGCTAGCTAACGCATTTGTTTCTGATGCCGTTGTGCATTTAACAAAACTTACGGCTAAGAACTCCGGATTCGCCATCCAAGCGCGCAGAGCGCTATGGCTTAAATCCTGGTCAGCTGACGTGACTTCTAAATCTAAATTGCTTAATATTCCTTTCAAAGGGCAGACCTTATTCGGGCCCGGCTTGAAAGAAATTATTGCTGACATTACGGGAGGTAAGGGCCATGCTCTACCTCAGGACAGGGCCAAATCAAAGGCCAAACAGTCTAATTTTCGTGCCTTTCGTAACTTCATGGCAGGAGCAGCATCAACTTCCTCCGCTCCAAAACAGGAAGGAGCTGTTGCTCGTTACAGACAGGGCTGGAAAGTTAACCAGTCCTGGAACAGGGGCAAGCAGGCCAAGAAACCTGCTGCTGCCCCCAAAACAGCATGAAGAGAGGGCCCCCTATCCGGAAACGGATCTAGTGGGGGGGCAGACTTTCTCTCTTCGCCCAGGCTTGGGCAAGAGATGTCCAGGATCCCTGGGCGTTGGAGATCATATCTCAGGGATATCTCCTGGACTTCAAAACGTCTCCTCCACAGGGGAGATTTCATCTTTCAAGGTTATCAGCAAACCAAATAAAGAAAGAGGCGTTTCTACGCTGTGTACAAGACCTCTTACTAATGGGGGTAATCCACCCAGTTCCGCGGACGGAACACGGGCAGGGATTCTATTCAAACCTATTTGTGGTTCCCAAGAAAGAGGGAACCTTCAGGCCAATCTTGGACTTAAAAATCCTAAACAAATTTCTAAGAGTTCCATCATTCAAAATGGAAACTATTCGAACCATCCTTCCCATGATCCAAGAGGGTCAGTACATGACCACAGTGGATCTAAAGGATGCCTACCTTCACATACCGATTCACAAGGACCATTACCGGTATCTGAGATTTGCCTTCCTAGACAGGCATTACCAGTTTGTAGCTCTTCCCTTCGGATTAGCTACGGCTCCAAGAATCTTTACAAAAATTCTAGGATCACTTCTGGCGGTACTAAGACCGCGAGGCATATCGGTGACTCCGTACCTAGACGACATTCTGATACAAGCGTCAAGTTTTCAAACTGCCAAGTCTCATACAGAGATAGTTCTGGCATTTCTGAGGTCGCATGGGTGGAAGGTTAACGTGGAAAAGAGTTCTCTATTACCACTTACAAGAGTTCCCTTTCTAGGGACTCTTATAGATTCTGTAGAGATGAAAATTTACCTGACAGAGGCCAGGTTATTAAAACTTCTAAATGCTTGCCGTGTCCTTCACTCCATTCCACACCCGTCAGTAGCTCAGTGCATGGAAGTAATCGGCTTAATGGTAGCGGCAATGGACATAGTACCATTTGCCCGCCTGCATCTCAGACCGCTGCAATTGTGCATGCTAAGTCAGTGGAACGGGGATTACTCAGATTTGTCCCCCCTACTAAATCCGGATCAAGAGAGCAGAGATTCTCTTCTATGGTGGCTTTCTCGGCCACATCTGTCCAAGGGGATGACCTTTCGCAGGCCAGATTGGACGATTGTAACAACAGACGCCATCCTTCTAGGCTGGGGAGCAGTCTGGAATTCCCTGAAAGCTCAGGGATTATGGACTCAGGAGGAGAAACTCCTCCCAATAAATATTCTGGAGTTAAGAGCAATATTCAATGCTCTCCTAGCTTGGCCTCAGTTAGCAACTCTGAGGTTCATCAGATTTCAGTCGGACAACATCACGACTGTGGCTTACATCAACCATCAAGGGGGAACCAGAAGTTCCCTAGCGATGTTGGAAGTCTCAAAGATAATTCGCTGGGCAGAGTCTCACTCTTGCCACCTGTCAGCGATCTACATCCCAGGCGTGGAGAACTGGGAGGCGGATTTTCTAAGTCGCCAGACTTTTCATCCAGGGGGGTGGGAGCTTCATCCGGAGGTCTTTGCTCAACTGATTCGTCGTTGGGCAAACCAGATCTGGATCTCATGGCGTCTCGTCAGAACGCCAAGCTTCCTTGTTACGGATCCAGGTCCAGGGACCCGGGAGCGGTGCTGATAGATGCTCTGACAGCCCCTTGGGTCTTCAACATGGCTTATGTGTTTCCACCATTCCCGATGCTTCCTCGTTTGATTGCCAAGATCAAACAGGAGAGAGCTTCAGTGATTCTGATAGCGCCTGCGTGGCCACGCAGGACCTGGTATGCAGACCTAGTGGACATGTCGTCCTGTCCACCGTGGTCTCTGCCTCTGAGACAGGACCTTCTAATTCAGGGTCCTTTCAAACATCCAAATCTAATTTCTCTGAGGCTGACTGCATGGAGATTGAACGCTTGATTCTATCAAAGCGTGGCTTCTCGGAGTCGGTTATTGATACCTTAATACAGGCTAGGAAGCCTGTTACCAGAAAAATTTACCATAAGATATGGCGTAAATATTTACATTGGTGCGAATCCAAGAGTTACTCATGGAGTAAGGTTAGGATTCCTAGGATATTGTCCTTTCTACAAGAGGGTTTAGAAAAGGGCTTATCTACTAGTTCGTTAAAGGGACAGATTTCTGCTCTGTCTATTCTTCTACACAAACGTCTGGCTGAAGTTCCAGACGTTCAGGCTTTCTGTCAGGCTTAAACTAGGATTAAGCCTGTGTTTAAGTCTGTTGCTCCGCCGTGGAGCTTAAACTTAGTTCTTAATGTTCTTCAAGGCGTTCCATTTGAACCCCTTCATTCCATTGATATCAAGCTGTTATCTTGGAAAGTTCTGTTTTTGATGGCTATTTCCTCGGCTCGAAGAGTCTCTGAGTTATCTGCCTTACATTGTGATTCTCCTTATCTGATTTTTCATTCAGACAAGGTAGTCCTGCGTACTAAACCTGGGTTCTTACCTAAGGTAGTTACTAACGGGAATATCAATCAAGAGATTGTTGTTCCATCTCTGTGTCCTAACCCTTCTTCAAAGAAGGAACGACTTTTGCATAATCTGGACGTAGTCCGTGCCCTGAAATTCTATTTGCAGGCAACTAAGGATTTTCGTCAAACTTCTTCCCTGTTTGTCGTTTATTCTGGACAGAGGAGAGGTCAAAAGGCTTCGGCTACCTCTCTCTCTTTTTGGCTTCGTAGCATAATACGCTTAGCCTATGAGACTGCTGGACAGCAGCCTCCTGAAAGGATTACAGCTCATTCTACTAGAGCTGTGGCTTCCACCTGGGCCTTTAAAAATGAGGCCTCTGTTGAACAGATTTGCAAGGCTGCGACTTGGTCTTCGCTTCACACTTTTTCAAAATTTTACAAATTTACACTTTTGCTTCGTCGGAGGCTATTTTTGGGAGAAAGGTACTTCAGGCAGTGGTTTCTTCTGTTTAATGTTCCTGCCTTGTCCCTCCCTTCATCCGTGTACTTTAGCTTTGGTATTGGTATTCCTTAAGTAATGGATGACCCGTGGACTGACTACACTTAACAGGAGAAAACATAATTTATGCTTACCTGATAAATTCCTTTCTCCTGTAGTGTAGTCAGTCCACGGCCCGCCCTGTTTTTACGGCAGGTCTAAATTTTAATTAAACTCCAGTCACCACTGTACCCTATGGTTCCTCCTTTCTCGTCTGCTTTGGTCGAATGACTGAGTATGATATGTGAGGGGAGGAGCTATATAGCAGCTCTGCTGGGTAATTCTCTTGCAGTTTCCTGTTAGGAAGAGATATATTCCATAAGTAATGGATGACCCGTGGACTGACTACACTACAGGAGAAAGGAATTTATCAGGTAAGCATAAATTATGTTTTCTTTTTTGACACGATGAGTCCACGACCCGCCCTGTTCTTGTAAGACAGGTTGTTGGTTTTTATAAACGTCAGACACCTCTGCACCTTGGTTTTTCCTTTCTTTCCCTAACTTTGGTCGAATGACTGGAGTGACAGGGAAGGGAGGAGCTATTTAACAGCTCTGCTGTGGTGCTCTTTGCCTCCTCCTGCTGACCAGGAGGTGAATATCCCATTAGTAGTTAAGATGATCCGTGCACTCATTGTGTCAAAAAAAGAAATACATTTATCAGGTAAGCATAAATTAACTTTTTTGGTTGCATATCTTTTTTTCCCTGTTCGTATTTTGCGCATTACTTTTTCCCACCTCTTTTGCTTGGCTTTAATGTCAGGCTAGTTTTACCATTGAGGTTGGAGGGTTTTTAGAGCACTTGGGGTTTGGGAGACTTTGCCTTTTCCTAGTGGCAGGGAAGAGTTATTCCCAAGAGTAATGGATTGTGGACTCTCACCACTATGAAAGAAATCAAATGTTATCATGTAAGCATATTTTTTTTTTTCTTTCATGATTCAGACAGAGCATACAATTCCAAACAACTTTCCAATTTACTTCTATCATCAAATTTGCTTAATTTTCTTGTTGTTCTTCGTTAAAGGAGCAGCAATGCACTACTGGGAACTATCTGAACAGACATACATGTGCAGCCACCAGTCAGCAGATAGCTCACAGTAATGCATTACTGCCCCCAGGCCCATCTAGGTATCCTTTTTTCAAAAAAAGGATATTAATAAAATTAGATAATAGAATTACATTAGGAAACTGTTTAAAATTGCATGCTCTGTCTGTCTTATGAAAGGTTAATACCCTAGCTAACCAATCTTAAACTTAACTGGTGAGATCCCCTCTCCAGAGAGGACATGAACAGAAATAGCCACACCCTTTTACCTATATAACCCTTTAGCTCCCATCCTTATTCCTAGTTCTGTCCATCATAGGATGGTCAGAGCTAGGTCCTGCTTTACCTAGTAAGTTATGGTTCAGGCCGGTTGGCTTTCTATCCCCACCTGGCTGCAGACAGAGGCTATCCTTGATGGTAGGAGGCATTCTGTTTTTCCCCCATTCCTCTGTAGAGGTGTGTTTTAATGGAATTACATGCTGTGTCTGAATCATGAATTTAATTTTGACTTTACCGTCCCTTTTAAAGCTTAATGAAAAAAAGGTGTAATGAGTTTTACATGGTTATCAGCTGATAGATGCACCACCAATACTCAAATTTAGTTTAGCCTGTTTCAATCATATTTGCTGAATACAACAAACTAGCTTGGTGAGTACCAGAACAGTGAGGCCTTCACCAATGGTGCTAGAGTACCTGTGGCTTCATCCACAACCCCCCTGCCCCTCCCCCAGTAAATCTGGGTAGAGCAGCCAAAGCAGCAGCTGATGTTTGCTGTGCTGTTGCTAGTCAGATTTGTCAGATTTGTGTATACACTCAAACTACATGATGTGAGCTATTATGTCTTTTTTGTGTAGATTTGATCTAAAATGGTGACTGGCTTGACAACTTTCTGGTAAAAGTGGGCCTCAAGGCTTCTAAAATATTGATTTCCGTCTCATATGAGTTAGGATTGCCAAGGCCTTGTTATTTGGCATTTATCAGACTATAACATTATGAAAGACAGCACCAGTCCAGGTTATGTGATACCATATAATAACTAGTGTATATTTCTCCAACATAGGTGTGTCCGGTCCACGGCGTCATCCTTACTTGTGGGATATTCTCTTCCCCAACAGGAAATGGCAAAGAGCCCAGCAAAGCTGGTCACATGATCCCTCCTAGGCTCCGCCTACCCCAGTCATTCTCTTTGCCGTTGTACAGGCAACATCTCCACGGAGATGGCTTAGAGTTTTTTAGTGTTTAACTGTAGTTTTTATTATTCAATCAAGAGTTTGTTATTTTGAAATAGTGCTGGTATGTACTATTTACTCAGAAACAGAAAAGAGATGAAGATTTCTGTTTGTATGAGGAAAATGATTTTAGCAACCGTCACTAAAATCCATGGCTGTTCCACACAGGACTGTTGAGAGCAATTAACTTCAGTTGGGGGAACAGTGAGCAGTCTCTTGCTGCTTGAGGTATGACACATTCTAACAAGACGATGTAATGCTGGAAGCTGTCATTTTCCCTATGGGATCCGGTAAGCCATGTTTATTACGATCGTAAATAAGGGCTTCAAAAAGGGCTTATTAAGACTGTAGACTTTTTCTGGGCTAAATCGATTCATTATTAACACATATTTAGCCTTGAGGAATCATTTTATCTGGGTATTTTGATATAATCATATCGGCAGGCACTGTTTTAGACACCTTATTCTTTAGGGGCTTTCCCAAAGCATAGGCAGAGCCTCATTTTCGCGCCGGTGTTGCGCACTTGTTTTTGAGAGGCATGGCATGCAGTCGCATGTGAGAGGAGCTCTGATACTTAGAAAAGACTTTCTGAAGGCGTCATTTGGTATCGTATTCCCCTTGGGGCTTGGTTGGGTCTCAGCAAAGCAGATACCAGGGACTGTAAAGGGGTTAAAGTTCAAAACGGCTCCGGTTCCGTTATTTTAAGGGTTAAAGCTTCCAAATTTGGTGTGCAATACTTTTAAGCCTTTAAGACACTGTGGTGAAAATTTGGTGAATTTTGAACAATTCCTTCATGTTTTTTCGCAATTGCAGTAATAAAGTGTGTTCAGTTTAAAATTTAAAGTGACAGTAACGGTTTTATTTTAAAACGTTTTTTGTACTTTGTTATCAAGTTTATGCCTGTTTAACATGTCTGAACTACCAGATAGACTGTGTTCTGAATGTGGGGAAGCCAGAATTCCTATTCATTTAAATAAATGTGATTTATGTGACAATGATGCCCAAGATGATTCCTCAAGTGAGGGGAGTAAGCATGGTACTGCATCATTCCCTCCTTCGTCTACACGAGTCTTGCCCACTCAGGAGGCCCCTAGTACATCTAGCGCGCCAATACTCCTTACTATGCAACAATTAACGGCTGTAATGGATAATTCTGTCAAAAACATTTTAGCCAAAATGAACACTTATCAGCGTAAGCGCGACTGCTCTGTTTTAGATACTGAAGAGCATGACGACGCTGATAATAATATTTCTGAAGGGCCCCTAACCCAGTCTGATGGGGCCAGGGAGGTTTTGTCTGAGGGAGAAATTACTGATTCAGGGAACATTTCTCAACAAGCTGAACCTGATGTGATTGCATTTAAATTTAAGTTGGAACATCTCCGCATTCTGCTTAAGGAGGTATTATCCACTCTGGATGATTGTGACAAGTTGGTCATCCCAGAGAAACTATGTAAAATGGACAAGTTCCTAGAGGTGCCGGGGCTCCCAGAAGCTTTTCCTATACCCAAGCGGGTGGCGGACATTGTTAATAAAGAATGGGAAAGGCCCGGTATTCATTTCGTCCCTCCCCCCATATTTAAAAAATTGTTTCCTATGGTCGACCCCAGAAAGGACTTATGGCAGACAGTCCCCAAGGTCGAGGGAGCGGTTTCCACTTTAAACAAACGCACCACTATACCCATAGAGGATAGTTGTGCTTTCAAAGATCCTATGGATAAAAAATTAGAAGGTTTGCTTAAAAAGATGTTTGTTCAGCAGGGTTACCTTCTACAACCAATTTCATGCATTGTCCCTGTCGCTACAGCCGCATGTTTCTGGTTCGATGAGCTGATAAAGGCGGTCGGTAGTGATTCTCCTCCTTATGAGGAGATTATGGACAGAATCAATGCTCTCAAATTGGCTAATTCTTTCACCCTAGACGCCACTTTGCAATTGGCTAGGTTAGCGGCTAAGAATTCTGGGTTTGCTATTGTGGCGCGCAGAGCGCTTTGGTTGAAATCTTGGTCGGCTGATGCGTCTTCCAAGAACAAGCTACTTAACATTCCTTTCAAGGGGAAAACGCTGTTTGGCCCTGACTTGAAAGAGATTATCTCTGATATCACTGGGGGTAAGGGCCACGCCCTTCCTCAGGATCGGCCTTTCAAGGCAAAAAATAAACCTAATTTTCGTCCCTTTCGTAGAAACGGACCAGCCCAAAGTGCTACGTCCTCTAAGCAAGAGGGTAATACTTCTCAAGCCAAGCCAGCTTGGAGACCAATGCAAGGCTGGAACAAGGGAAAGCAGGCCAAGAAACCTGCCACTGCTACCAAGACAGCATGAAATGTTGGCCCCCGATCCGGGACCGGATCTGGTGGGGGGCAGACTCTCTCTCTTCGCTCAGGCTTGGGCAAGAGATGTTCTGGATCCTTGGGCGCTAGAAATAGTCTCCCAAGGTTATCTTCTGGAATTCAAGGGACTTCCCCCAAGGGGGAGGTTCCACAGGTCTCAGTTGTCTTCAGACCACATAAAAAGACAGGCATTCTTACATTGTGTAGAAGACCTGTTAAAAATGGGAGTGATTCATCCTGTTCCATTAAGAGAACAAGGGATGGGGTTCTACTCCAATCTGTTTATAGTTCCCAAAAAAGAGGGAACGTTCAGACCAATCTTAGATCTCAAGATTTTAAACAAGTTTCTCAAGGTTCCATCGTTCAAGATGGAAACCATTCGAACTATTCTTCCTTCCATCCAGGACGGTCAATTCATGACCACGGTGGATTTAAAGGATGCGTATCTACATATTCCTATCCACAAGGAACATCATCGGTTCCTGAGGTTCGCATTCCTGGACAAACATTACCAGTTCGTGGCGCTTCCTTTTGGATTAGCCACTGCTCCAAGGATTTTCACAAAGGTACTAGGGTCCCTTCTAGCTGTGCTAAGACCAAGGGGCATTGCTGTAGTACCTTACTTGGACGACATTCTGATTCAAGCGTCGTCCCTTCCTCAAGCAAAGGCTCACACGGACATTGTCCTGGCCTTTCTCAGATCTCACGGATGGAAAGTGAACGTGGAAAAGAGTTCTCTATCTCCGTCAACAAGGGTTCCCTTCTTGGGAACAATAATAGACTCCTTAGAAATGAGGATTTTTCTGACAGAGGCCAGAAAAACAAAACTTCTAGACTCTTGTCGGATACTTCATTCCGTTCCTCTTCCTTCCATAGCTCAGTGCATGGAAGTGATCGGGTTGATGGTAGCGGCAATGGACATAGTTCCTTTTGCACGCATTCATCTAAGACCATTACAACTGTGCATGCTCAGTCAGTGGAATGGGGACTATACAGACTTGTCTCCGAAGATACAAGTAAATCAGAGGACCAGAGACTCACTCCGTTGGTGGCTGTCCCTGGACAACCTGTCACGAGGGATGACATTCCGCAGACCAGAGTGGGTCATTGTCACGACCGACGCCAGTCTGATGGGCTGGGGCGCGGTCTGGGGATCCCTGAAAGCTCAGGGTCTTTGGTCTCGGGAAGAATCTCTTCTACCGATAAATATTCTGGAACTGAGAGCGATATTCAATGCTCTCAAGGCTTGGCCTCAGCTAGCGAGGGCCAAGTTCATACGGTTTCAATCAGACAACATGACAACTGTTGCGTACATCAACCATCAGGGGGGAACAAGGAGTTCCCTGGCGATGGAAGAAGTGACCAAAATCATTCTATGGGCGGAGTCTCACTCCTGCCACCTGTCTGCTATCCACATCCCAGGAGTGGAAAATTGGGAAGCGGATTTTCTGAGTCGTCAGACATTGCATCCGGGGGAGTGGGAACTCCATCCGGAAATCTTTGCCCAAGTCACTCAGCTGTGGGGCATTCCAGACATGGATCTGATGGCCTCTCGTCAGAGCTTCAAAGTTCCTTGCTACGGGTCCAGATCCAGGGATCCCAAGGCGGCTCTAGTGGATGCACTAGTAGCACCTTGGACCTTCAAACTAGCTTATGTGTTCCCGCCGTTTCCTCTCATCCCCAGGCTGGTAGCCAGGATCAATCAGGAGAGGGCGTCGGTGATCTTGATAGCTCCTGCGTGGCCACGCAGGACTTGGTATGCAGATCTGGTGAATATGTCATCGGCTCCACCTTGGAAGCTACCTTTGAGACGAGACCTTCTTGTTCAGGGTCCGTTCGAACATCCGAATCTGGTTTCACTCCAGCTGACTGCTTGGAGATTGAACGCTTGATCTTATCGAAGCGAGGGTTCTCAGATTCTGTTATCGATACTCTTGTTCAGGCCAGAAAGCCTGTAACTAGAAAGATTTACCACAAAATTTGGAAAAAATATATCTGTTGGTGTGAATCTAAAGGATTCCCTTGGGACAAGGTTAAGATTCCTAGGATTCTATCCTTCCTTCAAGAAGGATTGGAAAAAGGATTATCTGCAAGTTCCCTGAAGGGACAGATTTCTGCCTTGTCTGTGTTACTTCACAAAAAGCTGGCCGCTGTGCCAGATGTTCAAGCCTTTGTTCAGGCTCTGGTTAGAATTAAGCCTGTTTACAAACCTTTGACTCCTCCTTGGAGTCTCAATTTAGTTCTTTCAGTTCTTCAGGGGGTTCCGTTTGAACCCTTGCATTCCGTTGATATTAAGTTATTATCTTGGAAAGTTTTGTTTTTAGTTGCAATTTCTTCTGCTAGAAGAGTTTCAGAATTATCTGCTCTGCAGTGTTCTCCTCCTTATCTGGTGTTCCATGCAGATAAGGTGGTTTTACGTACTAAACCTGGTTTTCTTCCAAAAGTTGTTTCTAACAAAAACATTAACCAGGAGATTATCGTACCTTCTCTGTGTCCGAAACCAGTTTCAAAGAAGGAACGTTTGTTGCACAATTTGGATGTTGTTCGCGCCCTAAAATTCTATTTAGATGCTACAAAGGATTTTAGACAAACATCTTCCTTGTTTGTTGTTTATTCCGGTAAAAGGAGAGGTCAAAAAGCAACTTCTACCTCTCTCTCTTTTTGGATTAAAAGCATCATCAGATTGGCTTACGAGACTGCCGGACGGCAGCCTCCCGAAAGAATCACAGCTCATTCCACTAGGGCTGTGGCTTCCACATGGGCCTTCAAGAACGAGGCTTCTGTTGATCAGATATGTAGGGCAGCGACTTGGTCTTCACTGCACACTTTTACCAAATTTTACAAGTTTGATACTTTTGCTTCTTCTGAGGCTATTTTTGGGAGAAAGGTTTTGCAAGCCGTGGTGCCTTCCATTTAGGTGACCTGATTTGCTCCCTCCCTTCATCCGTGTCCTAAAGCTTTGGTATTGGTTCCCACAAGTAAGGATGACGCCGTGGACCGGACACACCTATGTTGGAGAAAACAGAATTTATGTTTACCTGATAAATTACTTTCTCCAACGGTGTGTCCGGTCCACGGCCCGCCCTGGTTTTTTTAATCAGGTCTGATGATTTATTTTCTTTAACTACAGTCACCACGGTACCATATGGTTTCTCCTATGCAAATATTCCTCCTTAACGTCGGTCGAATGACTGGGGTAGGCGGAGCCTAGGAGGGATCATGTGACCAGCTTTGCTGGGCTCTTTGCCATTTCCTGTTGGGGAAGAGAATATCCCACAAGTAAGGATGACGCCGTGGACCGGACACACCGTTGGAGAAAGTAATTTATCAGGTAAACATAAATTCTGTTTTTTTATAACTGCCTACTTAATACCATATATGTTGTGTTGATTAGCAGTTTAAAGTGTTGCCTATTCCTATTCCTTTATAATATTGTAATATTACTGCATAAATGGTTATTGGAGAAGCATCTCATTGTGCTGTCATTTTATTACGGGGAGAATTGTTGCCATCTTGATATTATCCAATATCCTGACCAACACAGATTACCCCCTTTCTTTGTGAAGGCAAAAATGTATCCATAATCTCATATGCTATGTAGTATAGCCCTATTTATGTTTCCTTTTTCAGCAGGTACCTTTGATTAGATCTGGTAGTAGTAGACATATTGAACATGGTATTGTGTAGGGTTAATTCTGTAACTCATTGGGGTTTTTTGGGACTTTCCCCTTAATATTTGTGTATTCTGGGACAATAGGTCTTTATTATCAAAGATATTCACCTGAACTATATATTAGCGATAATTTCCTGAAGGAATAGATTAATAATTTAGCCTTAAACAGGGTCTGTATTCCTAAATCTTGATATTCCCCTCCAATGTTATTTTAAATGTTTACTTAGGTTAATCAGTATCCAGTTTTGGTAGGAGGGTTTGTTCAAATGGGGAACTAAGTGTTGGGTTCAATTTTAGTGTTAATAATTATTTTTATTGCATATTTATTTCCATGCTATATCGTATGCAAATGTAATTTTGCACTATAACTTTTGATAAAATAGTTTATACATTTTTTATTTTTTTTTATTTAGAGGTTTGTTGAATTCTTTCTATTATTGCTTAAAAGACTTTAGGCCTGACGATCTAAAGCTCTCTATTCTGGTGAGGTTATCAAAGTGGTCTCCTCTTAAAGAATTTTAAAAAGGCAAATTTTGTCTTGAGAGCTGTTTATCTCCCTATGCAGGGTTCTAGATGTGAAGAAGAGATACCTACATTACAGTTTAAAGTTGTTGTTTTTTTGTTTTGTTTTTTTGTTTTGTTTTTTTTAAAAAAAGCCCTCAAAGATCTCGCGTAATTTCTCTCCATGTTGGCAAGTTTTTGATCATCAGGTCCATTATTTCTTGTGCTAAATGGTAATTGAGAAGTTTATGAACCCTCGTTTTATACTTCAGCTATTAGCTGTTACTGTTGCATGCCTAATCAACAAGATGTGTACTTGTGTCTGCATATTATGTTTGCAACAGTTTGCACTATGTAATACTGTTCTACCCTTAATACACCTGTTTAACTTTTACAATTTATTATGATTATTTTGTTTAAAGGGTGGCACCTCTTAACCGTTTTAAATTGGCTACTTGTTTCATGAAAGTGCCCTTGAATATAACACATTATTAACGATTTGCCACGGGTTTCAACAGGATGTGTGCGTTAAAAAGCGCTAGATTCTCATCTCAATGTATGTTCAAGTATCAGTGTTTCAAGTTTTTAGTCTTGTTTTTGGTATAACTGATTTTGCAGCCGTTACACCCAGTGTCTCTCTTTGTGTTTATGTCAACTACATTTTATGTCAGAATGAAGAAACAAACCATATTGTCTATCCTACATTTTCTATATTTTTTCAGGATTCAGAGAATATAATTTTATTTTGTTAATAAAAAGATTTATATTATAAGCAAGCATGTATATATTCTATAAACCTTTATATATTGTTTTTTTGAATGTTTATTAATTGGCATGCAGCTCAGATTTTTACCGTGCATACCTTTCTCCAACATTGGTGTGTCCGGTCCACGGCGTCATCCATTACTTGTGGGAAATATTCTCCCCCACAGGGAAAAGCAAGGAGAGCACACAGCAAGAGCTGTCCATATAGCTCCCCCTCTGGCTCCGCCCCCCAGTCATTCTCCTTGCCGCTCTGAACAAGTAGCATCTCCACGGGGATGGCGAGGAGTTTGTGGTGTTAGTTGTAGTTTTTTATTTCTTCTATCAAGAGTTTGTTATTTTAAAATAGTGCTGGCTTGTACTATTTACTCTACAACAGAAAAGTGATGAAGATTTCTGTTTAAGAGGGCTATGATTTTAGCACAAGTAACTAAAATCCATTACTGTTACCACGCAGGACTGTTGAAACTAGAGAACTTCAGTTGGGGGTAACAGCTTGCAGACTCATCTGCTTCAGGTATGACTAGTCTCCTTCTAACAACACAGGCTAATGCTAGATGACAGTCATTTTTCCCCTCAGGGAAAACGGTAAGCCATTTTTCTTTCACCTCAGCAAAAAAGATAACAGGCTTCCCCTTTTTGAATTTTATGCTGGTAGACACTGTTAGGGACCAAATCGATTGGTTTTTATTGCAATATCATGGCATATGAAATGTTTTATGAGCTCATATACACTTGGGGACGTTTTTTATTGATCTGGCTTGTTTTAAACGCCTAAATCTAGTCAGGAAGGCCCCTTCACTCTAGTGTACTGAGGGAGGAGGCCTCATTTCTTTCATGTAATTAGCAAGAGTCCATGAGCTAGTGACGTATGGGATATACATTCCTACCAGGAGGGGCAAAGTTTCCCAAACCTTAAAATGCCTATAAATACACCCCTCACCACACCCACAATTCAGTTTTTACAAACTTTGCCTCCGATGGAGGTGGTGAAGTAAGTTTGTGCTAGATTCTACGTTGATATGCACTCCGCAGCAAGTTGGAGCCCGGTTTTCCTCTCAGCGTGCAGTGAATGTCAGAGGGATGTGAGGAGAGTATTGCCTATTTGAATGCAGTGATCTCCTTCTACGGGGTCTATTTCATAGGTTCTCTGTTATCGGTCGTAGAGATTCATCTCTTACCTCCCTTTTCAGATCGACGATATACTCTTATATATACCATTACCTCTGCTGATTCTCGTTTCAGTACTGGTTTGGCTTTCTACAAACATGTAGATGAGTGTCCTGGGGTAAGTAAATCTTATTTTCTGTGACACTCTAAGCTATGGTTGGGCACTTTGTTTATAAAGTTCTAAATATATGTATTCAAACATTTATTTGCCTTGACTCAGAATGTTCAACTTTCCTTATTTTTCAGACAGTCAGTTTCATATTTGGGATAATGCATTTGAATTAATCATTTTTTCTTACCTTCAAAAATTTTACTCTTTTTTTTCCCTGTGGGCTGTTAGGCTCGCGGGGGCTGAAAATGCTTCATTTTATTGCGTCATTCTTGGCGCGGACTTTTTTGGCGCAAAAATTATTTTCAGTTTCCGGCGTCATACGTGTCGCCGGAAGTTGCGTCATTTTTTTGACGTTATTTTGCGCCAAAAATGTTGGCGTTCCGGATGTGGCGTCATTTTTGGCGCCAAAAGCATTTAGGCGCCAAATAATGTGGGCGTCTTATTTGGCGCTAAAAAATAAGGGCGTCGCTTTTGTCTCCACATTATTTAAGTCTTATTTTTTCATTGCTTCTGGTTGCTAGAAGCTTGTTCTTTGGCATTTTTTCCCATTCCTGAAACTGTCATTTAAGGAATTTGATCAATTTTGCTTTATATGTTGTTTTTTCTCTTACATATTGCAAGATGTCTCACGTTGCATCTGAGTCAGAAGATACTACAGGAAAATCGCTGTCTAGTGCTGGAGCTACCAAGCTAAGTGTATCTGCTATAATTTTTGGTATCTGTTTCTCCAGCTGTTGTTTGTATTGCATGTCATGACAAACTTATTAATGCAGATAAAATTTCCTTTAGTACTGTTACATTACCTGTTGCTGTTCCGTCAACATCTAATTTTCAGAGTGTTCCTGATAAACATAAGAGATTTTATTTTTTAAATCCATTAAGAAGGCTATGTCTGTTATTTCTCCTTCTAGTTTACATAAAAGTCTTTTAAAACTTCTCTTTTTTCAGATGAATTTTTAAATGAACATCATCATTCTGATACTGATAATGGTTCTTCTGGTTCAGAGGTTTCTGTCTCAGAGGTTGATGCTGATAAATCTTTGTATTTGTTCAAGATGGAATTTATTCGTTCTTTATTTAAAGAAGTATTAATTGCATTAGAAATAGAGGATTCTGGTCCTCTTGATACTAAATCTAAACGTTTAAATAAGGTTTTTAAATCTCCTGTAGTTATTCCAGAAGTGTTTAATCTCCCTGATGCTATTTCTGAAGTAATTTCCAGGGAATGGAATAATTTGGGTAATTCTTTTACTCCTTCTAAACGTTTAAGCAATTATATCCTGTGCCATCTGACAGATTAGAGTTTTTTTGGGACAAAATCCCTAAGGTTATGGGGCTGTCTCTACTCCTGCTAAATGTGCTACTATTCCTACGGCAGATAGTACTTCATTTAAGGATCCTTTAGATAGGAAAATTGAATCCTTTCTAAGAAAAGCTTACTTATGTTCAGGTAATCTTCTTAGACCTGCTATATTTTTAGCGGATGTTGCTGCAGCTTCAACTTTTTGGTTAGAAGCTTTAGTGCAACAAGTAACAGATCATAATTCTATAGCATTATTATTATTCTATAACATGCTAATAATTTTATTGGTGATACCATCTTTTTATATCATTAGAGTTGATGTCAGGTATATGTCTCTAGCTATTTTAGCTAGAAAAGCTTTATGGATTAAACTTGGAATGCTGATATGTCT
The DNA here is from genome assembly GCF_027579735.1 of Bombina bombina. NCBI lineage: Eukaryota > Metazoa > Chordata > Amphibia > Anura > Bombinatoridae > Bombina > Bombina bombina. Next base: position 1,329,926,237 of record NC_069500.1, on the reverse strand, counting down.
TCTAAGTCAACTTTGCTTTCCCTTTCTTTCCAGGGTAATAAATTATTATCTCAACTGTTTCTGGAAGGAAGGGAACTTTTTTACCAAAGGATAAAAAATCTAAGGTAAATTTAGGTCTAATAATCATTTTCGTTCCTTTCCTCACAATAAGGAACAAAAGCCTGATCCTTCATCCTCAGGAGCGGTATCAGTTTGGAAACTATTTCCAGTTTGGAATATATCCAAGCCTTATAGAAAACCTATAGCCAGCTCCTAAGTACCCATGAAGGTGCGGACCTTATTCCAGCTCAGCTGGTATGGGGCAGATTACGTTTTCTTCAAAGAAATTTGGATCAATTCCGTTCTCAATTTCTGGTTTCAGAACATTGTTTCAGAAAGGTACAGAATTGGCTTCAGTTAAGGCCTCCTGCTAAGAGATTTTTTTCTTTTCCGTTTCCCAGTTAACACAGCAAAGGCTCAGCATTTCTGAAATGTTTTTCAGATCTAGAGTTGGCTGGAGTAATTATGCCAGTTCCAGTTCTGGAACAGGGGCTGGGGTTTTATTTTATCTCTTCATTGTACCAAAGAAGGTCAATTCCTTCAGACCAGTTCCGGATCTATCAATATTGAATCGTTATGTAAGGATACCAACATTCAAGATGGTTACTGTAGGACTATCCTGCCTTTTGTTTAGCAAGGGCATTATATGTCTACAATAGATTTACAGGATGTGTATCTGCATATTCCGATTCATCCAGATCACTTTTAGTGTCTGAGATTCTCTTTTTAGACAAGCATTACCAGTTTTGTGGCTCTACCGTTTGGCCTAGCCTCAGTTCCAAGAATTTTTTTCAAAGGTTCTCGGTGCCCTTCTTTCTGTAATCAGAGAACAGGGTTTTGGTATTTCCTTATTGGACGATATCTGGGTACTTGCTCGGTCTTTTCATTTTCGGAATCTCATACGAATCGACTTGTGTTGTTTCTTCAAGTTCATGGTTGGAGGATCAATTTACCAATCAGTTCATTGATTCCTCAGACAAGGGTAACCTTTTTAGGTTTCTAGATAGATTCAGTGTCTATGACTCTGTCCTTGTCAGACAAGAGAAGTTTAACATTGATATCAGCTTGTCAAAACCTTCAGTCACAATCATTCCCTTTGGTAGCCTTATGCATGGAAATTTTAGGTCTTAGGACTGCCGCATCAGATGCGATCTCCTTTGCTCGTTTTCACATGCGACCTCTTCAGCTCTGTATGCTGAACCAATGGTGCAGGGATTACTCAAAGATATCTCAATTAATATCTTTAAACCGATTATACGACACTCTCTGACATGGTGGACAGATCACCATCGTTTAGTTCAGGGGGCTTCTTTGTTCTTCCGACCTGGACTATAATCTCAACAGATGCAAGTCTTACAGGTTGGGGAGCTGTGTGGGGGTATCTGACGGCATAAGAGGTTTGGGAATCTCAGGAGGTGAGATTTCCGATCAATATTTTGGAACTCCGTGCAATTTTCAGAGCTCTTCAGTCTTGGCCTCTTCTGAAGAGAGAGTTGTTCATTTGTTTTCAGATAGACAATGTCACAACTGTGGCATACATCAATCATCAAGGAGGGACTCACAGTCCTCTGGCTATGAAAGAAGTATCTCGAATTTTGGTTTGGGCGGAATCCAGCTCCTGTCTAATCTCTGCGGTTTATATCCCAGGTATGGACAATTGGAAAGTGGATTATCTCAGTCGCCAAACGTTGCACCTGGGCGAAAGGTCTTCACCCAGAAGTATTTCCTCAGATTGTTCAAATGTGGGAACTCCCAGAAATAGATCTGATGGCTTCTCATCTAAACAAGAAACTTCCCTGGTATCTGTCCAGATCCCGGGATCCTCGGGCGGAGGCAGTGGATGCTTTATCTCTTTCCTCCTCTAGTTCTTCTTCCAAGGGTATTCTCCAACATTCTAAAGGAAAGCTCGTTTGTCCTGCTGGTAGCTCCAGCATGGCCTCACAGGGTTTGGTATGCGGATCTTGTCCAGATGGCCTCTTGCCAGCTGTGGACTCTTCCGTTAAGACCAGTCTTTCTGTCTCAAGGTTCTTTTTTCCATCAGGATCTCAAAACCTTAATTTTAAGGTGTGGAGTTTGAACGCTTGATTCTTGGTCAAAGAGGTTTCTCTGACTCTGTGATTGATACTATGTGACAGGCTCGTAAATCTGTATCTAGAGAGATATATTATAGAGTCTGGAAGACTTATATTTCTTCAGGATGGTTTAGATAAAGGTTTGTCCGTCAGTTTCTTGAAAGACAAATCTCTGCTCTTTCTGTTCTTTTTCACAGAAGGATTGCTAATCTTCCTGATATTCATTGTTTTGTACAAGCTTTGGTTCGTATAAAACCTGTCATTAAGTCAATTTCTCCTCCTTGGAGTTTGAATTTGGTTCTGGGGGCTCTTCAAGCTCCTCCTTTTGAACCCATGCATTCTTTGGTCGTTATATTACTTTCTTGGAAAGTTTTGTTTCTTTTGGCCATCTCTTCTGCCAGAAGAGTCTCTGAATTATCTACTCTTTTTTGTGGGTCTCCTTTTCTGATTTTGCATCAGGATAAGGCGGTGCTGCGAACTTCTTTTGAATTTTTTATCTAAGGTTGTGAATTCTAACAACATTAGTAGAGAAATTGTGGTTCCTTCATTATGTCCTAATCCTATGAATTCTAAGGAAAAATCATTGCATTCTTTGGATGCTGTTAGAGCTTTGTAATATTATGTAGAAGCTACTAAGTCTTTCCGAAAGACTTCTAGTCTATTTGTCATCTTTTCCGGTTCTAGAAAAGACCAGAAAGCTTCTGCCATTTTTTTGGCATCTTGGTTGAAATCTTTATTTCATCATGCCTATGTTGAGTCGGGTAACACTCCGCCTCAAAGGATTACAGCTCATTCTACTAGGTCAGTTTCTACTTCCTGGGCGTTTAAGAATGAAGCTTCGGTTGATCAGATTTGCAAAACAGCAACTTGGTCCTCTTTGCATACTTTTACTAAATTCTACCATTTTGATGTGTTTTCTTCTTCTGAAGCGGTTTTTGGTAGAAACGTACTTCAGGCAGTGGTTTCAGTTTGAATCTTCTGCTTATGTTTTTTCATTAAATTTTATTCTGGGTGTGGATTATTTTCAGCAGGAATTGGCTGTCTTTATTTTATCCCTCCCTCTCTAGTGACTCTTGTGTGGAAAGATCCACATCTTGGGTAATCATTATCCCATACGTCACTAGCTCATGGACTCTTGCTAATTACATGAAAGAAAACATAATTTATGTAAGAACTTACCTGATAAATTCATTTCTTTCATATTAGCAAGAGTCCATGAGGCCCGCCCTTTTTTGTGGTGGTTTTGATTTTTTTGTATAAAGCACAATTATTCCAATTCCTTATTTTATATGCTTTCGCACTTTTTTCTTATCACCCCACTTCTTGGCTATTCGTTAAACTGAATTGTGGGTGTGGTGAGGGGTGTATTTATAGGCATTTTAAGGTTTGGGAAACTTTGCCCCTCCTGGTAGGAATGTATATCCCATACGTCAGTAGCTCATGGACTCTTGCTAATATGAAAGAAATGAATTTATCAGGTAAGTTCTTACATAAATTATGTTTTTGGCGCTTCAGCTGCGCAGTTGATTTTCAAGGCAGTGCATGCAGTCTCATGTGAGAGGGTCCTGTGGCTCAGAAAGTGACTCCAGAATGATTATTTCTGTGGATGGTTGACCCCTAAGGAAGGTAAAAGCTACAGCAATGCTGTAGCAGGGATTGTGGTGTATAAAAACGGTTAAAGCGCGGTCTGGGACTCTCTGAAAGCTCAGGGTCTATGGTCTCGAGAAGAGTCTCTTCTCCCGATAAACATTTTGGAACTAAGAGCAATATTCAATGCGCTCCTGGCTTGGCCTCAACTAGCGGAAGCCAGGTTCATAAGGTTTCAGTCGGACAACATAACGACTGTTGCGTACATCAATCATCAGGGGGGAACAAAGAGTTCCTTGGCGATGAGCTAGGTGTCCAAGATCATCAAATGGGCGGAGGATCACTCCTGCCATCTATCTGCAATTCACATCCCAGGAGTAGACAACTGGGAGGCGGACTATTTGAGTCGTCAGACTTTCCATCCGGGGGGGTGGGAACTCTACCCGGAGGTCTTTGCCCAGTTAACCCAATTATGGGGCATTCCAGACATGGATCTGATGGCGTCCCGTCAGAACTTCAAGATTCCTTGTTACGGGTCCAGATCCAGGGATCCCAAGGCGACTCTAGTGGATGCATTAGTGGCGCCTTGGTCGTTCAACCTAGCGTATGTGTTTCCACCGTTTCCTCTCCTTCCCAGGCTCATAGCCAGGATCAAACAGGAGAAGGCCTCGGTGATTCTGATAGCTCCTGCGTGGCCACGCAGGACTTGGTATGCAGACCTGGTGAATATGTCATCGGATCCACCATGGAAACTACCTTTGAGACAGGATCTTCTAGTACAAGGTCCATTCGAACATCCAAATCTAGTTTCTCTGCAGCTGACTGCTTGGAAATTGAACGCTTGATTTTATCCAAGCGTGGGTTTTCAAATTCTGTGATAGATACTCTGGTCCAAGCCAGAAAAACTGTGACTAGAAAGATTTACCATAAAATATGGAAAAAATATATCTGTTGGTGTGAATCCAAGGGATTCTCCTGGAGTAAAATTAAGATTCCTAAGATTCTTTCCTTTCTCCAAGAGGGTTTGGATAAAGGGTTGTCAGCGAGTTCTCTAAAAGGACAGATTTCTGCTTTATCTGTTTTGTTACACAAACGCCTGGCAGCTGTGCCAGATGTACAGGCTTTTGTACAGGCTTTGGTCAGAATCAAGCCTGTTTACAGACCCATGACTCCTCCTTGGAGTCTAAATTTAGTTCTTTCAGTTCTTCAAGGGGTTCCGTTTGAACCTTTACATTCCATAGATATCAAGTTACTATCTTGGAAAGTTCTGTTTTTGGTTGCAATTTCTTCTGCTAGAAGAGTTTCTGAATTATCTGCTTTGCAGTGTGATCCACCCTATCTGGTGTTCCATTCAGATAAGGTCGTTTTGCGAACTAAGCCTGGTTTTCTTCCAAAAGTTGTTTCCAACAAGAATATTAACCAGGAAATAGTTGTTCCTTCTCTGTGTCCGAATCCAGTTTCAAAGAAGGAACGTTTGTTACACAATTTAGATGTAGTTCGTGCTTTAAAGTTCTATTTAGAAGCAACAAAAGATTTTAGACAAACCTCATCTTTGTTTGTCGTTTACTCTGGTAAGAGGAGAGGTCAAAAAGCTACTGCTACCTCTCTTTCTTTCTGGCTGAAAAGCATTATCCGATTGGCTTATGAGACTGCCGGACGGCAGCCTCCTGAACAAATCACAGCTCACTCTACTAGGGCTGTGGCTTCCACATGGGCCTACAAGAACGAGGCTTCTGTTGATCAGATATGTAAGGCAGCGACTTGGTCTTCTCTGCACACTTTTGCCAAATTCTACAAATTTGATACTTATGCTTCTTCGGAGGCTATTTTTGGGAGAAAGGTTTTGCAAGCCGTGGTGCTTTCCATTTAGGTAACATGATTTGCTCCCTCCCTTCATCCGTGTCCTAAAGCTTTGGTATTGGTTCCCACAAGTAATGGATGACGCCGTGGACCGGACACACCAATGTTGGAGAAAACAGAATTTATGCTTACCTGATAAATTACTTTCTCCAACGGTGTGTCCGGTCCACGGCCCGCCCTGGTTTTCCTAATCAGGTTGAAAAAAAATTTCTTTATGCACTACAGTCACCACGGCACCCTATAGTTTCTCCTTTTTCTCCTAACCGTCGGTCGAATGACTGGGGGGCGGAGCCAGAGGGGGAGCTATATGGACAGCTCTTGCTGTGTGCTCTCCTTGCTTTTCCCTGTGGGGGAGAATATTTCCCACAAGTAATGGATGACGCCGTGGACCGGACACACCGTTGGAGAAAGTAATTTATCAGGTAAGCATAAATTCTGTTTTTTATATACATTATTTTCATAAAACTGTCACCATTGGTATCAATCACTCATTCTATATATCTTTCATATGATCACTATAAAAGAATACCTGGTGCAGTGTAATTTTGATTGTTTTTTTTTTTTTTTTAATTTTTTTTAAATATCTTGCCTTTTGATTGGTAAAGCTAGCAGCTTATGCCGGAAAATATTACTTCAGAAATGTTTTCATTAAACTTCATAAAGCCAGCAGTTTATACTTTATTCACATGTTCAAAGTTGCATATGTTTAACCCAAGGCTTGACAAAAAAAATCGTAGAGAGAAGTCTCATACAAAAGTGTGGGTTATTTCTGATTCTACTTATTTCATAGTGAGGCTGGACTTGAACTCTGCTTTAGTTGAAGTATTTATTTAATTAATCTGACTAAATTAGTTTAACCCTTTAAGTACAGCAAATTCAGTTCCTTAAAGGGACAGTCTACTCCAATTGTTTTATTTTAAAAGAGAGATAATCCCTTTATTACCCATTTCCCAGTTTTGCACAGCCAACATGGTTATATTAATATAATTTTTACCTCTGTGATTACCGTGTATCTAAGCCCCTTCTGACAGCCCCTGATAACACGACTATCTGTTGACTTGCATTTTAGCCAATTAGTGCTGTGTCCTGCACAGCTCCAGCTGAGAGAGCATAATGTTATCTATATGGCCACATGTGGACTCATTGTCTGTCTAGAACTACTGGTAAAAAACCCTCACCTAAATATTTAGACAATGCATTAGATGATTTGGTAGAGGACCACAATTTGAGGAGGGCTTAATTTTCTTAGTTATGGATACACTTTTCCAGGCTCAAAAATATATTTGTTCTAAGCCTGTAAGCAACTTTAAGGATCTCAAGTCTCAGTCTTGTCCAGCTTTACTAGAACTAGTCCCCTATTTGTAATTTTCTCAAGAAATGGCACATTTTTAGGCAATGCATATGCTTTTAGTGCCTTCATAGAAATCTCCTTTTACCCTTGAACTTGGATTCCATTTGAACCTCTGTATATATTTGTTTTTTCTCTTGGACAAGGTTGGATGTTGCATCATTAGATGCTAGACTTTGCAGGAAGGTACTTCATTGTTCTGTTTTGGATTCTAAATTATTTTGCATAATTTGATCTTTGTTTTGTTTCATCTTTAAAAGTTTTGCTTGCTTACTCTGATAGTAATCACCAATGTATTAAGTATTAAAATAAATAGAAATTAAATCATACTTAATTTCAGTTCACTAAGTAGTAGACAGTGCTCCCTGATTATTATTATTATTATTATTATTATTATTTTTTTTTTTTTATTATTTTTTTTTTTGACAGTGGTATATTTTCTTAGAGGGACATGAAACCCAACATGGTTCAGATAGAGAGCATACAATTGTAAACAACTTTCCAATTTACGTCACAGAACTTGACTGGCCTGCACAGAGCCCTTCTCTAAACCCCATTGAACACCTTTGGAATTAATTGGAACGCTGATTGTGAGCCAGACCTCCTGGTCCAACATCAGTTCTTTACCTCAAAAATGTTTTTGTTGGCTGATTGGGACAAACTCCAAAATATTGTGAAAAACATCCCCAGAATAGTAGTAGCTGGAGGGGGGGGGGGGGGGGGACACCATATTAATGTCCATGGTTTTGTAATGGGGTGTCCAACAAGCTAAATAGGTATGATCGTCAGGTGTCCACATACTTTTGGCCATATAATGTATATATTGTGCTATGGAATCTTACCTGCCAGTCCTAAGTATGGTTTCAAGTATGTGAGAAGTATACAGAATAATAAATTAAATTTTTCGCACTCTTAGTAGAAAATTATGTACGCTCTACTTTATCGTACGCATTTAATATTTTAGGTAATTGCCTTGTCTGAGTCATAACTGGTGTTAATCCTCTTTTGATTCATGATCTCAGTATAGGGTTATGCTTGGCTATTACAAAATGACAAGGCAATAAGGGATAAGGTATATACACACACAAAATTGTAACACATTGCATGTGTTTCAGTTATTGCTGCTTTTTGATTCCTTATAGGTACATTTGTATTTATCATGAATTATCATTTTCTGTGCTAAAAACAAAGAAGTAGGAAATCATTTTACTTATGTGTACTCACATTCATTCGTATTACTTACACAGTCACACACATTATGCTAATGTTATGTGATCATCTGCACCATTTTAGTTGCTGTATTTGTGTGCATGTCTCACATCCCATTGCTGTCATTAGTATGCATGCTCATAACAAGCACTGCTATGTTTGTGGTTGATGTCAGGCTTGGTTTCTGTTTTTACTGAGTTTACTATTGCAGGATGCACCTCTTTCAGACTGTTCGGAAACTATTGAAGGGCTCGATCTCTCTGAGCAGACCTTTAGCCCATCTAAACTTAGAAAGGTATATAATGCCCTGTCGTTACTATTTGGGTAGTTAGTTTAAAAAGCAGCAGTGGCGTTTAATCCACCTACAGAAGTGTGTTATTTAGTAGGCTTTTAATGTCAAGTGGATTCTAATACCATAAAGCTTTAAACTGTAGAAGTGGTACTGTATTTGTGGAGTAGCTTGGTATTGAAACTTTTACTAATATTTGACCGAAGGTTAAAAACACAGTTGGTTTCTGTTTAAAACAATGTGATCAAACTAAGTAAGTGTGATGTCCTGTTGAAGCACCACTGTTAAGTAGTATTGTATGTGCCACTGCTGCTTTTTACAATTGGATTTTTTGTTACTATGGTAATATATTTACAGTGGCGTCACTAGGGTTGCTGTCACCCGGGGTGGTAAGTGATGGTGTCACCTCCCCCCAGAAAGCAGACACACACAAACACAAAAACACAGGCACATACAACAGACTTAAAAACACACTCAGGTGCACACACAAACACTCTGAAACGCACACAAAAACACACAGAAAAACACTTGGGCACACACAAAATATGTAAACTGCACTGCATTAATTATAAATCTCATGCCTAGAGCTGCTCCCTGGCTCAGCAGAGCATCAAATGAAAGATAAACAGAGCACTCTAAAAAATAAATCACTAAAGAAAAGGTTTAGGCGCACAAACTATGAAAATTCTGCTTTCTGACTCTGTTCCAAGTCTGTCAGTGCACAGCCCCGGGCCGCGTGCCTACCGTTTCTTATGGTCAATTACCTCTGCCCACCCCCAGAGCCCCGCCCGTCCTCCCCTCCTACCTCTTCAGTGTGCCCTTAGTGTACCGTAACCGTACCAGTCTGGTGGGCATCATACGTGGCTCCTTTACTTTAGAGACCGTGTCAGACAGTCATGCGGTCAGGTGCCAGGCATCCCCCTCATGATTTCCCGGTTCCTGTTTAGAGAGACAGCACAGCAGTGAGCGACTCCACTGCTCTACACGTCACTGAGCAGTGAGCACAGATAGGCAGGCAGGTTTAGGCTAGCAGCGCAACTTTGCAAGCCCCACGGCACACCCACAACATTCATAGTGAAATTGAGCAGGGGAGGAGCAAAGTTCAAACAAGCAAAAGCAGCCGGGAAAACTATTTGTGGAAATTGCAGCGCTGGCTCAAGGGGCAAAAAAATTAAGTGTCTACAACTTCCCCAGTCCTACTAATGTTCACAAATGCTGGCCCCTCTAATAAAAAATCTATGCATCTCTACATTGTATTTGTTTGAATTTCAATAAAATATAAAAAAAATTCTGGTGGTGTCACCCGGGTGCGGCCCGCACCCCCCCTAGTTAGTGACGCCACTGTATATTTAAGTTAACTTAAATGTCCATACCAAAGATTAAAGGCTACTTTGAAATAGTTATAAATATAAAAATAGGGCAGTACCACTTTTGATGAATATTAAAGCTGGCCATTCTCATAACTCAATGTTTATCAAATGTATTTCAATTTACTGGCTTTATGTTTAAAAGAACATTCTATTAGAAGGGTTTTTAAAACTTATTACAGTTCTATGAAAGAAAATAGATTTTATACATTTATTAGGCTTTTTACTTATTGTAAGCCAATATTATCCTTAACCAGATTAAAGGGCCACTCAATGTAGTAGAAATACATAATTAACAAATGCATAATAGAGAGGATCTCTTAACACTTACTCTAAATTTCAGCAGTAGATTATTTTTTTTCTGACAAATTTATTTTTTCTCTCCCATCTTTCGGCCGGCCCCCTGTACCATGTGACAGACATCAGCCAATCACAGACTAGTATATGTATACTTGTTCCCCAGAAAGCATCAATAAGACTGTGCGCATTTTGTTAATGGAAGACTAAGTACATTGGAAAGTGTCTTAAAACTGCATCTATCTGAATAATAAAAGTTAATTTTACTTGTGTCCCTTTAAATGTATTTACATCTATTTAGAAAATCATGCTGCTTTTTGTAAACCTTACGTAAGTGTATATTTATTTACTTCTTTTAATAAATGTAATTGTTTCTTGATTTGATAAAAAAAAAGTTAAAGGGACACTGAACCCATTTTTTTTCTTTTGTGATTCAGATAGAGCAGGCAATTTTAAGCAACTTTCTAATTTACTCCTATTAATTTTTCTTTGTTCTCTTGCTATCTTTATTTGAAAAAGAAGGCATCTAAGCTAAGGAGCCAGCCAATTTTTGGTTCAGACCCTGGACAGCACTTGTTTATTGGTGGGTGAATTTATCTACCAATCAGCAAGAACAACCCAGGTTGTCCACCAAAAATGGATCGGCTTCTAAACTTAGTCTTGCTTTCTCCAACATTGGTGTGTCCGGTCCACGGCGTCATCCATTACTTGTGGGATATTCTCCTCCCCTACAGGGAAAGGCAAGGAGAGCACACAGCAGAGCTGTCCATATAGCTCCCCCTCTAGCTCCGCCCCCCAGTCATTCTCCTTGCCGCTCTGAACAAGTAGCATCTCCTCGGGGATGGTGAGGAGTTTGTGGTGTTAGTTGTAGTTTTTTTATATCTTCTATCAAGTGTTTGTTATTTTAAAATAGTGCTGGCTTGTACTATTTACTCTACAACAGAAAAGTGATGAAGATTTCTGTTTAAGAGGGCTATGATTTTAGCACCAGTAACTAAAATCCATTGCTGTTACCACACAGGACTGTTGAAACCAGAGAACTTCAGTTGGGGGTAACAGTTTGCAGACTCATCTGCTTCAGGTATGACTAGTCTCCTTCTAACAACACAGGCTAATGCTAGATGACAGTCATTTTTCCCCTCAGGGAAAATGGTAAGCCATTTTTCTTTCACCTCAGCAAAAAAGATAACAGGCTTTCCCTTTTTGATTTTTATGCTGGTAGACACTGTTAGGGGCAAAATCGATTGGTTTTTATTACAATATCATGGCATTTGAACTGTTTTATAAGCTCATATACACTTGGGAACGTTTTTTATTGATCTGGCATGTTTTAGACACCTAAATCTAGTCAGGAAGGCCCCTTCACTCTAGTGTACTGAGGGAGGAAGCCTCATTTTGGCACTTCAGCTGTGCAGTTGATTTCAAGGTAGTGCATGCAGTTTCATGTGAGAGGGTCCTGTGACTCAGAAAGTGACTCCAGAAGGCTTATTTCTGTGGATGATTGACCCCTAAGGAAGGTAAAATGCTGCAACAATACTGTAGCAGGGATTGTAGTGTATAAAAACGGTTAAATCCAACAATTAGCTCTGGTTTGCTTGTTTTAAGAGCTAGAGTCTCCATATTTGCTGTGCAATACTTTCTAAGCATTAAGACACTGGGGTCCAAATTTCATAAAAATCGGATATTACCTTCATAGTTTTTTGAACATTCAGAAATAAATGTGTCATTTTATTATTTAAAGAGACAGTAACGTTTTTGTTTAAAATCGTTTTTATTGCATTGTTTGCCTGCCTAAATCTGTTTAACATGTCTATGCCATCAGATAACCTATGTTCTGTGTGTGTAGAGACAAATGTTGTTCCCCCTTTGAGTGTTTGTGATAATTGTGCCATAGCGTCCAAACAAAATAAGGACAGCTCTGTTACATTTCATAATGTTGCCCAAGATAATTTATCTAATGAAGGTAGTGAGGATAATTCTACATCCTCTCCTTCTGTGTCTACACCAGCTTTGCCCGCGCAGGCGACACCTAGCGCGCCAGTGCTTATTTCTATGCAACAATTAACAGCAGTAGTGGATAATTCTATAGCAAATCTTTTATCCAAACTGCCAGCATTTCAGAGAAAGCGTGATTGTTCAGTTTTAAATACAGATAAAAAAAGGATGAACAATCAGACGCTGACGATGCCTTATCTATTTTACCCTCACATCAATCGGAATTGGCTGTGAGGGAAGGGCTGTCTGAGGGTGAAATTTCAGACTCAGGAAAAATTTCTCAACAGGCAGAACCTGATATAGTAGCATTTAAATTTAAGCTAGAACATCTCCGCGCTTTGCTTAAGGAGGTATTAGCTACTCTGGATGACTGTGATTCTGTGGTAGTACCAGAGAAGTTGTGCAAATTGGACAAATTTTTAGAGGTCCCAGTGCACGACGACGCTTTTCCAATACCCAAGAGGGTAGCGAGCATAGTGGATAAGGAGTGGGAGAAGCCAGGTGTACCCTTTGCCCCACCTCCTATATTTAAGAAAATGTTTCCCATAGTAGACCCTAGAAGGGACGCATGGCAGACGGTCCCGAAGGTTGAGGGAGCTGTTTCAACACTAGCGAAGCGCACAACTATTCCTATAGAGGACAGCTGCGCTTTCAAAGATCCTATGGATAAAAATTGGAAGGATTGCTTAAAAAGATTTTTGTTCAACTAGGGTTCATCCTTCAACCAGCTGTGTTATTACTGTCACTTCAGCGGCATCCTTTTGGTTCGAGGAACTAGAAAGGTCGCTCCAGAAAGAGACTTCCTATGAAGAAGTCATGGACAGAATTCACGCATTAAAGTTAGCTAATTCCTTTATATTGGATGCTGCTTTTCAAATAACGAAATTGGCGGCGAAAAACTCAGGTTTTGCTATAGTAGCGCGGAGGGCGCTTTGGCTAAAATCCTGGTCGGCAGATGTGTCGTCCAAGACTAAGTTACTTAATATTCCTTTCAAGGGTAAGACCCTTTTTGGGGCCGGAATTGAAGGAAATTATTTCAGACATCACTGGGGGTAAGGGCCATGCCCTCCCACAGGATAGGCCTTTTAAGGCTAAGAACAAGTCTAATTTTCGTTCCTTTCACAATTTCAGGAACAGACCGGCTAATAACTCCACTGCCGCTAGACAAGAAGGTAACGCGGCCCAGCCCAAACCCGCTTGGAAGCCCATGCAAGGCTGGAACAAGGGTAAACAGACCAAGAAACCTGCTGCTGCTACCAAGACAGCATGAAGGGGTAGCCCCCGATCCGGAACCGGATCTGGTAGGGGGCAGACTATCTCTCTTCGCTCAGGCTTGGGCAAGAGATGTTCCGGATCCCTGGGTACTAGAGATAGTCTCCAAGGGATACCTGCTAGAGTTCAAGGGACTTCCTCCAAAGGGAAGATTCCACCTGTCTCACTTATCTTCAGACCAGATAAAGAAACAGGCATTCTTACATTGTGTAAGAGACCTATCAAAGATGGGAGTGATAAACCCAGTCCCCTCCAGGGAACAAGGTCTAGGTTTTTACTCAAACCTGTTTGTGGTTCCCAAAAAAGAGGGAACTTTCAGGCCAATCCTGGATTTAAAGATATTAAACAATTTCCTCAGAGTTCCATCCTTCACGTGGCTCTTCCATTCGGTTTAGCCACCGCTCCCAGAATTTTCTCAAAGGTGCTAGGGTCCCTTCTAGCGGTCCTAAGGCCGAGGGGATTCGCTGTAGCACCTTATCTAGACGACATCCTAATCCAAGCGTCGTCTCTTTCCAAAGCGAGGGCCCACACAGACATTGTGTTGGCTTTTCTCAGATCTCACGGGTGGAAGGTGAACATAGAAAAGAGTTCACTGTCACCGTCCACAAGGGTTCCGTTTCTGGGAACAATAATAGATTCTATGGAAATGAAGATCTTCCTGACAGAAGTCAGAAAGTTAAAGCTTCTAAAACGCTTGTCGAGTTCTTCATTCTATTCCTCAACCCTCCATAGCTCAGTGCATGGAAGTAATAGGACTAATGGTCGCAGCAATGGACGTGGTTCCTTTTGCTCGAATTCATCTAAGACCATTACAGCTGTGCATGCTCAATCAGTGGAATGGGGACTATACAGACTTGTCTCCCCAAATTCAAGTAGACCAGGTAACCAGGGACTCACTTCTCTGGTGGTTGACCCAGGATCACCTGTCTCAGGAATGAGTTTCCGCAGACCGAGTGGGTCATTGTCACGACCGACGCCAGCCTCTTGGGGTGGGGCGCGGTCTGGGACTCCCTGAAAGCTCAGGGCCTATGGTCTTGGGAAGTCGCTTCTCCCGATAAACATTTTGGAACTAAGAGCAATATTCAATGCGCTCCTGGCTTGACCTCAGCTAGCAAAAGCCAGGTTCATAAGATTTCAGTCGGACAACATAACGACTGTTGCGTACATCAATCATCAGGGGGGAACAAAGAGTTCCCTAGCGATGAATGAAGTAACCAAGATCATCCAATGGGCAGAGAATCACTCCTGCCATCTATCTGCTATTCACATCCCAGGAGTAGACAACTGGGAGGCGGACTATTTGAGTCGTCAGACTTTCCATCCGGGGGAGTGGGAACTCCACCCGGAGGTCTTTGCTCAGTTAACCCAATTATGGGGCATTCCAGACATGGATCTAATGGCGTCCCGTCAGAACTTCAAGATTCCTTGTTACGGGTCCAGATCCAGGGATCCCAAGGCGATTCTAGTGGATGCATTAGTGGCGCCTTGGTCGTTCAACCTAGCGTATGTGTTTCCACCGTTTCCTCTCCTTCCCAGGCTCATAGCCAGGATCAAACAGGAAAAGGCCTCAGTGATTCTGATAGCTCCTGCGTGGCCACGCAGGACTTGGTATGCAGACCTGGTGAATATGTCATCGGCTCCACCATGGAAGCTACCTTTGAGACAGGATCTTCTAGTACAAGGTCCATTCGAACATCCAAATCTAGTTTCTCTGCAGCTGACTGCTTGGAAATTGAACGCTTGATTTATCCAAACGTGGGTTTTCGAATTCTGTGATAGATACTCTGGTCCAAGCCAGAAAAATCTAGAAAGATTTACCATAAAATATGGCGTAAATATATCTGTTGGTGTGAATCCAAGGGATTCTCCTGCAGTAAAATAAAAATTCCAAGGATTCTCTCCTTTCTCCAAGAAGGTTTGGATAAAGGGTTGTCCGCTAGTTCTCTAAAAGGACAGATTTCTGCTTTATCTGTCTTGTTACACAAATGACTGGCAGCTGTGCCAGATGTACAAGCTTTTGTTCAGGCTTTGGTTAGAATCAAGCCTGTTTACAGAACCATGACTCCTCCTTGGAGTCTAAATTTAGTTCTTTCAGTTCTTCAAGGGGTTCCGTTTGAACCTTTACATTCCATAAATATTAAGTTATTATCTTGGAAAGTACTGTTTTTGGGTGCTATTTCTTCTGCTAGAAGAGTTTCTGAATTATCTGCTTTGCAGTGTAATACACCCTATCTGGTTTTCCATTCATATAAGGTTGTTTTGCGTACTAAGCCTGGTTTTCTTCCAAAAGTTGTTTCCAACAAGAATATTAACCAGGAAACAGTTGTTCCTTCTCTGTGTCCGAAACCAGTTTCAAAGAAGGAACGTTTATTACACAATTTAGATGTTGTTCGTGCTTTAAAGTTCTATTTAGAAGCAACAAAAGATTTTAGACAAACCTCATCTTTGTTTGTCGTTTACTCTGGTAAGAGGAGAGGTCAAAAAGCTACTGCTACCTCTCTCTCTTTCTGGCTAAAAAGCATTATCCGATTGGCCTATGAGACTGCCGGACGACAGCCTCCTGACCGAATCACAGCTCACTCTACTAGGGCTGTGGCTTCCACATGGGCCTACAAGAACGAGGCTTCTGTTGATCAGATATGTAAGGCAGCGACTTGGTATTCTCTGCACACTTTTGCCAAATTCTACAAATTTGATACTTATGCTTCTTCGGAGGCTGTTTTTGGGAGAAAGGTTTTGCAAGCCGTGGTGCCTTCCATTTAGGTAACCTGATTTGCTCCCTCCCTTCATCCGTGTCCTAAAGCTTTGGTATTGGTTCCCACAAGTAATGGATGACGCCGTGGACCGGACACACCAATGTTGGAGAAAACAGAATTTATGCTTACCTGATAAATTACTTTCTCCAACGGTGTGTCCAGTCCACGTCCCGCCCTGGTTTTCCTAATCAGGTTGAAAAATGTTTGTCTTTATACACTACAGTCACCACGGCACCCTATAGTTTCTCCTTTTTCTCCTAACCGTCGGTCGAATGACTGGGGGGCGGAGCTAGAGGGGGAGCTATATGGACAGCTCTGCTGTGTGCTCTCCTTGCCTTTCCCTGTAGGGGAGGAGAATATCCCACAAGTAATGGATGACGCCGTGGACCGGACACACCGTTGGAGAAAGTAATTTATCAGGTAAGCATAAATTCTGTTTTTCAAATAAAGATACCAAGAGAATGAATAAAATTTGATAATAGGAGCAAATTAGAAAGTTGTTTAAAATTGCATTCTCTATCTGAATCACGAAAGAAAAATTTTGGGTTCAGTGTCCCTTTAAAAATGTTGCCATAAAACTTAAATAGAATAATCAGAAGTGTTAGAACAGGAGGGCGGAGCCAGCTACAGAAGGATATAGACGTGTGTTAAGAGCTCCTGGCTCTTCTATGTTATAATTAATGTTTATTGGTGTCTAAAATATTTCTTGACATACCAAAAAGAGACTCTTTCATATACTGCTCTACTGGAGGCATTGGGAGCGCTTGGATGCTAACTTTTTTCCACTCTGTGAGAGCTTCAGAAGTCAAGATATAATGGAGGCCTTGGTTAAATGGAGGCTGGCTGTCGCGCAGCTCCTACAGGACCATTTAACTAGCCTAGAGCTGACTCTGCACAAGTGTTGTATGAACATAGTGGTGAGAGAAGATAAACCTGTACAGCTTGCTTGCTCGTCCTATTACTGAAACAAATTCCCTTGATCTGAGCCCTGGTGTCTGCCGGAGTGATTGTGATGCTGCGCAGACTTCTAAGATTCCCCCCTGGACATCTTGATTCCCAAAGGCAAGGGGACACTTAAACCTTCCGTTGTAGAGACTGGCCAGGTTGTGCGATTGGAGTCGGGAGCTGCTCTGCTGTGAGCCAAGTTTCCAGTCAGTCTACTGACCTGACATGTTGCCTGAGGGATCCGACTTTGATGCCACTCTTGCCCCTGAGCGCAATGTGCGCGGCCTATGTTGATGGCAGATGTGTCCGGGGTGTTTTTTCTCCACTATGCAAAGGCGGTGCTAGACCCAAAGTGTTAGCGGCATATGCATGGGCTAAAGAGGCACTGTGTGGTGGCTACAGCGTTTTGACTTTGGATGTTTCGGCAGATCAGGTGCTCCAGGGAGAGAGACTTTCGATAGGATTTGGGCCGCCTCTGACCTATTTTGAAGCAGGGTAATACAGTGTGGATCTACACAACTCCTATACTTAGACTGCTGGACACTTCTTTTATTTTCAGCAGCTGATTAATAGAGAGACTTTTTACTTTAGCTGAACACTTGGGTACAATTTCTAAGTTTGATGTAGATGTTCATAATTGATACTCATTACATTTTTGAGTTATATTGTACAATTTATTTCTATGTTATATCCTAGGACTGTGTTTTCTTTGACAACTAAGTGGCAAACTTGAGTTATGTGTTACATGTAGTCCTATGATTTCAGCTGCTTAACGCAAAGTTCTTATGTCTTAAGTAACTCTAAGATGGCTCCCCCACTAGTTTTCTATTCTCCTGTCACTGTGCTCCATATATACCAAATTAGCCTTTCGTTAAAATCATTGCCTCTTCTGGTAAAAGGCTCAAGAGTTCTCTCAAATATTTCTATTTCCCCCCCTAGCCCTCAATACGTTCTCCACACTTTATGCAGCAGTTTATACTATACTTATTTTAATTTGTGAAATGTCAGTTATATTAAATATGAGTCATTGTCAATGTCTATCATTTATAAAATGTCAGCTATACTGATGCCAATTTTACTTGTTTATTATGTATTATATCTAAAGCAGCTCAGGTACTGGGTTAATACACAATGTTCATATACTTGCTGAATAGGGTTTTACAGCAGTTTTGCATGTCTATGTTAATTGTTAATTCATCCTAAAGGTTAGCCCTAAAGATTGGTCATGTATATCTGTCTCTTACATTTTCTTCCATGTCTGTCCCGCATTACTTCTTTCTATACTCCTAGCTGTACCTTCCTATGGGGTTCCTTTTTACAGACAGAAGCATTACAATATAGAAGAAAGAGGTTTGCTAGCGTCTCCTGATAGCTTAATACTAGGTGTACGTCATTTATTTGCACTTTTAACTGGGAATTACTTCCCAAGAGGCTTATTTTACTATTATTTCTTTGATCAAGGGCACTTGTATCTCCTCATGGTTTGCTTGTTGTTGGGTGTAGGGCCCACACCCAACCAATAAGAATTTTGATCTTTTTAAACCGATATATTTCTGCTTAAGCAGTATATTTTACTGTTTTGGAAACTGGTGCACCTTTACAACAGTGCTAATCTGATTTGGACACTGTTTTTCTTCCCCTGACATACATTCTATACTGTGCATCCTTTACTTGCTGCATAGTTACACCCTTCAATTTATTTATTTTTTAAATAAATTTTTATTCGTTTTGAACAATATAAACAACAAGCAGGGACTCTCAGGACCCCTACACAGCCTGACACATATCAAGTATATAGATGCACAAAATCTATATCAAGTTTCTGGTGTATTTGAAAAGAAAAAAAACTCCTCAATCAGAGATGAGGAAATGTTAATGAAACATTTGTTTGAGAACAAAGAGTAAAGTCGATACATTTCAAAGTAACTATTGAGGGGGAGGGGAAGGTAAGGGGGAGGAGGAAAGAGGGATCCTGATGAGAGGGGGAGGGAAACTTCTCATAAAGTCGCCCCAATGAGGGCAGGGACGAAGTCTCTTATGTCCTAACTGAGGGTATCCATAAAGTGTCGTGTTTATCTTTCCAGTCAGCCCAGGCCATTTCAAATAAGTCTACTTTATCTATAATATGTCTTTTTCCATTGTGTACAGGTAGGCCATTGTGTTGAGGATATCAGACCACCATGGAGGGGTTTCTTTTTTCCAAGACCTAGCAATGTTAGTTTTAACTGAAGACAGGAGATAGATACAGAAAATCTGTTGGTGTTTAGGAAGGGTATGTAAATTTAGGTGGAGTAGCGCCGTGCCGAGGCTTTTAGGTATCGTGATCTTGAGTGCCATCAGGGTACGAAAACATGAGTTCCATAGGGGTTTTAGTTTAGGGCACTCCCACCGCGTATGGAGCATATCGCCAGGGAGACCACATTCCCTCCAACACAAGGGTGAAGTCCATGGGAACATTTTAGACAACAGCGTAGGGACCAGGTACCATTGAGAAATGACTTTGTAGTAAGTTTCGAACATTGCTATGCAATGTAAGTTTTTTTTGGTTAAAGTAATGGACCTCTGCCAAGAGTTCACAGGGATATGGGTGTGGAGAGCTGCATTCCACCTAAGTAGGTGTGTTGCCGGGACAGGAGGTATAGCGCCCTCAAGCAAACCGTAGTGTCTCGAGTGAGGCTTAAAAAGTCTATGGCCCCCGCGCCAGACGGACTCCCATGGGGTAAGCGGGCGAGTAGCAGTAGGGTGGAATCCTCAGCTAGAAAGGAAACTCTTAATTCTAGTGAGTTCGAAATGAAGGAAGGGCGGGATGTTATTGCGAGTTCTGTCCGGGGTCAACGAGATATAGCCATCTTCACTGGACCCTGACCAAAAGTCTGAGACTTGTTTGACTCCTATTCGAGCCCATGTGTTGGGATGCGTTTCCGCAAGGCCTGTAAGGAGGCCCAAGACAGAAGTTATCGGGGAGGGGTGAGGTGCAATCAGGCTACGGTGCCGAATCTTGTCCCAGACTGCCAGACATTCAAGAATTACAAGGTTATTTATGCCTAAGGATCTACGACTATGGGCTGGGGTCCAGATTAAGTCTTTGAGGTAAATGTCAAAAGGTAGTGAGGCTTGCTCAATATCTCTCCACCTGTCTTGTGTTTGGCGCACCCCCCATTGGGAAATATGCGTGAGCATGGCGCCCTCATAGAATTTAACTATAGATGGGGAAGCTAACCCTCCCAGTTGGATAGGAAACTGTAAGGTTCTATGGGCTACTCTGGGTGTCCTGTTCTGCCAAATAAACTTCGTACACTCGCTTTGAAATTGTAGTAAGAGATGGGCAGGTATTCTAATTGGGAGACACCTAAATAGGTAGGTAAGCCTAGGAAGAAATGAAATTTTGAGGGAAGCTATACGGCCCATCCAAGAAATAGTCTTGTGGTCCCATTCATTTTTTAGAACGCGTAAGTCTGCCAATAGAGGAGATAGTTATCTTTAACCATTTGCTTCACATTATTGGAAATCCTTACTCCAAGGTGAGTTACCCATTTGTTAGACCATTTAAAGTTGAACTTATTTTGCAACTCCGTAACATAGTCTTGGGAGTAGCCCCACCAATAAACTTCTGTTTTGGGGGAATTAAGCTTATAAAAGGAGAGAGCACCAAAGGCCTCCAGGATTTCCAAAAGTCTGGGGATAGTGCGGAGTGGGTCTGAGGAAAACACAGTGACATCGTCCGCAAACAGGGCGATTTTGTGTTTGGAGCCGGATTGCTTGATTCCCTCTAGACCCGCGTCAGTACGTATTGTTTCAGCAAGTGGTTCAATGGCTAGAGCAAACGATAACGGGGAGAGTGGGCAACCCTGCCTCGTACCAATTAGAGATGAAAAATGGGCCCGATTGGAAACCCAAACCCCTGACCACTGCTGTAGGTCTGGAATATAAGGCTTGAATCGCAAGACACGTGTCAGAGGGGAACTTGAAAGCATTCAAAGTCTCCCAGAGGTAGCTCCATCTGACTCTATCGAAGGCCTTCTCGGCATCTAAAGAGATGACCGAGAAGGGCTTGTTCAGTCTAGTCGACTCGCAGACTACATTAATAAGACGCCTCGTGTTATCCGGGCCCTCACGGTTGTGTATGAACCCTACTTGGTCCGGGTTAATTAAACTGGGTAAAAGTTTACAAATACGATTGGCCAGGAGTTTTGAATATATTTTAATATCCACGTTGATCAGCAAGCTGGGTCTATAGTTAGGGCAAAATGAGGGATTTTATTTTCATTCTTTTCAATGTTGTAGAGCTTGGAATAGTAGTCTGAGAAGCAATCTCCTATCAGTGAGGGAAGTCTAAGCGTCTTATTATTGTACAGAATTTGGTGTATTCGAGACGTGTTATTCCGCTGGCGCAGTTTGTGGGCTAGCATGGTGTCTGCTCTGTTTTGTTTCTAAGTTTTGTAAGGTTCGCTTGAGTGCGGCGTAATTGTAACTGGTTAATGTGTGTTCGAACAGCAGAAATCTGTGCTATTGTTGCTTCCGTAATATTAGTTCGATTTGTGGATTCCAATAGCCTAAGTTTACAATGGGCTTGGGCCAAGCTAAGTCCTGCTAGTCTCCTAAGTCGGGCCTGCTTGCGGATAACATAACCCCTAACTACAGCCACCCTTCACTTTTTAATGGCATCAGGGTATGCTGTCAGCCTTCTGTAACATTAGTAGTAGTTGTTTAGTTGAGGTCTGTAATTTTATTGAAAGTTTATACAATTGTCAATCCCACGCTATATTTAGGTATGCTATTATGGGCTAAAATAAGCTCTTGAGACTACCAGAGAATTCAGGCACATCCTTAGTTTGGTAAGATACAAGATCAATCTCCGCCCCCCTCCTTTCTTTCCCTATTTCCCCCCCCCCCCCCATCCTAAAGTACTCTGGTATTCTCCAGTAGTTACTTCTGTGGTTTCCCTAGTAGTATACTGCACTTCCCCCCCCTTATTAGAG
Source organism: Bombina bombina (assembly GCF_027579735.1). Lineage (NCBI taxonomy): Eukaryota > Metazoa > Chordata > Amphibia > Anura > Bombinatoridae > Bombina > Bombina bombina. The sequence goes on along the minus strand of NC_069500.1, from coordinate 1,329,904,222 downwards.
CGTATGATTTTCATTATAGATTGTACATTTGTTCACTATTATATGCCAGTGCTTTTACATTCTATGTTGTACTAAGGTTACAAAAAAATCAACAATTGTGAGGTCTGTTTGTTCTGTGATGCAACAGGATTGATTTATTGATGTGGCTCTTACGACCAATGTGTCCTTTTTGCTTATCTTTGTGATTTTTTGTAACAGCATTTATTTGTTGGTATATTAAATGTAAACCCGGGAGGTTAAAATTCTTTGTTACAGATTTATCTGCATCTTGCTAACAATATGTACACTTTGGTTGTTGTATTATGTATTTGTGAAAAAACGTAAGACTGAGAAGTTATGATTTCTTCTGCTGCAGATATGTCTGTATCTTGTTAATAATATGCACTATTCTGCTGTTGTATTATGTTTTCAAGTACTATTTGGATGGTGTTTTATGTCTTTGACCTCAATAAAAAGTGTTAGAACATTTTATTATTGCACTATAGTTTCCGTTTAATAATACGTTTAATCCCTGTTATGCTCCAAACCATTGTGATATGTGTGCATGTCTCTTTAAGGGATTTAAACAGTGACATTAGCGGCATAGTGGGCATTTGTTGGGTTATGGATTTGACTAATTGTTGATACTGTAAAATTGCTTAATTCTTTTTTTTTTTTTTTATTAAACCTCCATTTATTGTGCAGGTAGTGTTTTGTATCTGGTGACATTACTTCCGAATGTCATGCCATATGGCAGCGGGTAATTTCAGTATGTTTTGCCTATCCACAAAACAAAGGGACAGTGAAGTCAAAATTAAAATGTCATGATTCAGATAGGGCATGCAATTTTAAACAACTTTCCAATTTACTTGTATCTTTAAATTTGCTTTGTTCTCTTGGTATTCTTTGTTAAAAGCTAAACCTAGGTAGACACATAATTTCTAAGCCATTTAAGTCTGCCTCTTATCTCAGTGCATTTTGACAGTTTTTCACAGCTAGATAGTGCTAGTTCATGTGTGCCATATAGATAACATTGTGCTCACTCCCATGATTGTCTAAAATGCAAGTCTGTCAAAAGAATTGAGATAAGGGGCAGTGTGCAAAGGCTTAGATACAAGGTAATCACAGAGGTAAAAAGTATATTAATATAAGTGGGGGGAGGTATGCAAAACTGGGGAATGGGTAATAAAGGGATTTACCTATCTTTTTAAACCGTAAGAATTCAGGAGTAGACTGTCCTTTTAAAGGGATATAAACCCCACATTTTTTCTTTCATGATTCAGATAGAATATGCCATTTTAAGCAACTTTCTTATTTACTCCTATTTTTCTTTGTTCTCTTGGTATCTTTATTTGAAAAAGCAGGAATGTAAGAGAACAAAGAAACATTTCTAATAGGAATAAATTAGAAAGTTGCTTAAAATTGCATGCTCTATCTAAATCATGAAATAAAAAAAATTAGTTTCAAATCCCTTTAAGGTTGGAACCTGCCTCCAAGAGAAGAGTGAGACTGATTTGAGTTTAAAACAATTTACAAAAACAATGATTTTTTTTCTTCATTTATGATAAACTGATGAAAAAAATGTTTTTTCAGGTTTTAAGATAAAATTAATAAGCAGAATCAAAACACTAATGGCTCCTGTGAAGAAAAGCAGCATCTAATACTCTTTGAGACCACACAGCACTAGAAACAGACATATTTCTATGCCTCATATTCAAAGTTTAAAGGGACACTAAAGTCTAAATTAACATTCATGATTTAGATGAGGCATGTCATTTAAAAATAAAATATTTTCCAATATATTTCCATTATTAAAACGTGCACATTCTTTTTATATGCCACACTTTCTGAGGCTCCAGCTGCTACTGAGCATGTGCAAACGTGCATAGTTTATACCGTATATGCGTTTTGTGATTGGCTGATGGCTGTCACTTGGTACAAGGGGAGAGAAAATTGGATTAACTTTGAATTTGCCAGAAAATATTATACTGTTCATTTGAAACTCAAAGTGCTATTACATTGTCTTTTTATTGTGTAATATTCAATTCTACTGTATTTAGTTGTCCTTTAACAATGCATTTATATACGGTTACATTTCTTAGGAGACCTAGTATCAGCAGATTTGAAATAGGAACGCAGTTTCATGCATTTAATGAAAAAAAAAAAATAGAAATGCATTTACAAACTTTTCCAGTTCTTAGGAGATCTGCCTAACCTGGAATCAGCAGATTTGAATTGGGAAAGCGGATTTTTAAAAAATTCTCAAAGTAAAAATATAAATATTATTCCATATAAAGTAATCTCTTAGCTTTTTTTTTTTTTTTTTTTTTGGGTCCTCCAAATTGAAATTCTTAATTCTGCCTCCATTTCTCTGGCGTAGGTAATCTCTGGCGTAGGTAATCTCTCTAAAGGGATTCTAAACCCAAATTTTTTATTTCATGATTTAGATAGAGCATGCATTTTTAAGCAACTTTCTAATTTACTCCTTTTACCAATTTTTCTTCTTTCTCTTGGTATCTTTATTTTATTTTTTTTTAAAGCAGGAATGTAAAGCTTAGGAGCCGGCCCATTTTTGGTTCAGAACCTGGGTTATGCTTGCTTATTGGTGGCTAAATGTAGGTACCATTAAGCAAGCACTATCCAGGGTGATGGACCTAAAATGGGTGGGTTTCTAAACTTTACATTCCTGCTTTTTAAATAAAGATCTCTAGAGAACAAAGAAAAATTGGTAAAAGGAGTAAATTAGAATGTTGCTTAAAAGTACATGCTCTATCCAAATCATTAAAGGGACATAAAACCCAAATTTTTTCTTTCATGATTTAGATAGAACTTAACATTTTAAACAACTTTCTAATTTACTTCTATTATCAAATTGTCTTAGTTTTCTCCAACATAGGTGTGTCCGGTCCACGGCGTCATCCTTACTTGTGGGATATTCTCTTCCCCAACAGGAAATGGCAAAGAGCCCAGCAAAGCTGGTCACATGATCCCTCCTAGGCTCCGCCTTCCCCAGTCATTCTCTTTGCCGTTGTACAGGCAACATCTCCACGGAGATGGCTTAGAGTTTTTTGGTGTTTAACTGTAGTTTTTATTATTCAATCAAGAGTTTGTTATTTTAAAATAGTGCTGGTATGTACTATTTACTCTGAAACAGAAAGGTGATGAAGATTTCTGTTTGTAAGAGGAAAATGATTTTAGCAACCGTTACTAAAATCGATAGCTGTTTCCACACAGGACTGTTGAGAGGAATTAACTTCAGTTGGGGGAAACAGTGAGCAGACTTTTGCTGCTTGAGGTATGACACATTTCTAACAAGACGATGTAATGCTGGAAGCTGTCATTTTCCCTATGGGATCCGGTAAGCCATTTTTATTACATAAGAAAAAAAGGGCTTCACAAGGGCTTTTAAGACTGTAGACATTTTCTGGGCTAAAACGATTGACATTTAAGCATATTTTAATACTTCATAGCTTTGAGGAATTATTTTATTCTTGGGAATTTTGTAAAATAACCGGCAGGCACTGTATTGGACACCTTATTCTCTAGGGGCTTTCCCTAATCATAGGCAGAGCCTCATTTTCGCAGCCTCTATTGCGCACTTGTTTTTGGGAAGCATGACATGCAGATGCAGTGTGAGGAGCTCTGATACATAGAAAAGATTTTCTGAAGGCGTCATTTGGTATCGTATTCCCCTTTGGGCTTGGTTGGGTCTCAGCAAAGCAGATACCAGGGACTGTAAAGGGGTTAAATATAAAAACGGCTCCGGTTCCGTTATTTTAAGAGTTAAAGCTTTCAAATTTGGTGTGCAATACTTTTAAGGCTTTAAGACACTGTGGTGAAATTTTGGTGAATTTTTAACAATTCCTTCATACTTTTTCACATTTGCAGTAATAAAGTGTGTTCAGTTTAACATTTAAAGTGACAGTAACGGTTTTATTTTAAAAGTTTTTTGTACTTTGTTATCAAGTTTATGCCTGTTTAACATGTCTGAACTACCAGATAGACTGTGTTCTGTATGTGGGGAAGCCAAGGTTCCTTCTCATTTAAATAGATGTGATTTATGTGACACAAAATTTAGAGAAAATGATGCCCAAGATGATTCCTCAAGTGAGGGGAGTAAGCATGGTACTGCATCATCCCCTCCTTCGTCTACACCAGTCTTGCCACACAGGAGGCCCCCTAGTACATCTAGTGCGCCAATACTCCTTACTATGCAACAATTAACGGCTGTAATGGATAATTCTATCAAAAACATTTTAGCCAAAATGCCCACTTATCAGCGAAAGCGCGACTGCTCTGTTTTAGAAAATACTGAAGAGCATGAGGACGCTGATGATATTGGTTCTGAAGTGCCCCTACACCAGTCTGAGGGGGCCAGGGAGGTTTTGTCTGAGGGAGAAATTTCAGATTCAGGGAAAATTTCTCAACAAGCTGAACCTGATGTGATTACATTCAAATTTAAATTGGAACATCTCCGCGCCCTGCTTAAGGAGGTGTTATCTACTCTGGATGATTGTGAGAATTTGGTCATTCCAGAGAAATTATGTAAAATGGACAAGTTCCTAGAGGTCCCGGGGCCCCCCGAAGCTTTTCTATACCCAAGCGGGTGGCGGACATTGTAAACAAAGAATGGGAAAGGCCCGCATACCTTTCGTCCCTCCCCCTATATTTAAGAAATTGTTTCCTATGGTCGACCCCAGAAAGGACTTATGGCAGACAGTCCCCAAGGTCGAGGGGGGCGGTTTCTACTCTAAACAAACGCACCACTATACCCATAGGAAGATAGTTGTGCTTTCAAAGATCCTATGGATAAAAAATTAGAGGGTTTGCTTAAAAAGATGTTTGTTCAGCAAGGTTACCTTCTACCAACCAATTTCATGCATTGTTCCTGTCACTACAGCAGCGTGTTTCTGGTTCGATGAACTAGAAAAAGGCGCTCAATAATGATTCTTCTTATGAGGAGATTTTGGACAGAATTCATGCTCTCAAATTGGCTAACTCTTTCACCCTAGACGCCACTTTGCAATTGGCTAGATAGCGGCGAAAAATTCTGGGTTTGCTATTGCAGAGCGCTTTGGCTAAAATCTTGGTCAGCGGATGCGTCTTCCAAGAACAAATTGCTTAACATTCCTTTCAAGGGGAAAACGCTGTTTGGCCCAGACTTGAAAGAGATTATTTCTGATATCACTGGGGGCAAGGGCCACGCCCTTCCCTCAGGATAGGTCTTTCAAGGCCAAAAATAAACCTAATTTTCGTCCCTTTCGCAGAAACGGACCAGCCCCAAGTGCTACGTCCTCTAAGCAAGAGGGTAATACTTCTCAAGCCAAGCCAGCCTGGAGGCCTATGCAAGGCTGAACAAAGGTAAGCAGGGCCAAGAAAACCTGCCACTGCTACCAAGACAGCATGAGATGTTGGCCCCCGATCCGGGACCGGATCTGGTGGGGGCAGACTCTCTCTCTTCGCTCAGGCTTGGGCAAGAGATGTTCTGGATCCTTGGGCGCTGGAAATAGTCTCCCAAAGGTTATCTTCTGGAATTCAAGGGGCTTCCCCCAAGGGGGAAGGTTCCACAGGTCTCAATTGTCTTCAGACCACATAAAAAAAACAGGCATTCTTACATTGTGTAGAAGACCTGTTAAAAATGGGAGTGATTCATCCTGTTCCATTAGGAGAACAAGGGATGGGGTTCTACTCCAATCTGTTCGTAGTTCCCAAAAAAGAGGGAACATCAGACCAATCTTAGATCTCAAGATCCTAAACAAGTTTCTCAAGGTTCCATCGTTCAAAATGGAAAACCATTCGAACAATTCTTCCTTCCATCCAGGAAGGTCAATTCATGACCACGGTGGATTTAAAGGATGCGTATCTACATATTCCTATCCACTAGGAACATCATCGGTTCCTAAGGTTCGCATTTCTGGACAAGCATTACCATTTGTGGCACTTCCGTTCGGATTAGCCACTGCTCAAGAATTTTCACAAAGGTACTAGGGTCCCTTCTAGCGGTGCTAAGACCAAGGGGCATTGCAGTAGTACCTTACTTGGACGACATTCTGATTCAAGCGTCGTCCCTTCCACAAGCAAAGGCTCACACGGACATTGTCCTGGCCTTTCTCAGATCTCACGGGTGGAAAGTGAACGTAGAAAAAAGTTCTCTATCTCCGTCAACAAGGGTTCCCTTCTTGGGAACAATAATAGACTCCTTAGAAATGAGGATTTTTCTGACAGAGGCTGGAAAATCAAAACTTCTAAACTCTTGTCAAATACTTCATTCTGTTCCTCTTCCTTCCATAGCGCAGTGCATGGAAGTAATAGGTTTGATGGTAGCAGGCAATGGACATAGTTCCTTTTGCGCGAATTCATCTAAGACCATTACAACTGTGCATGCTCAGTCAGTGGAATGGGGATTATACAGACTTGTCCTCCGACGATACAAGTAGATCAGAGGACCAGAGATTCACTCCGTTGGTGGCTGTCCCTGGACAACCTGTCACAGGGATGAGCTTCCGCAGACCAGAGTGGGTCATTGTCACGACCGACCGCCAGTCTGGTGGGCTGGGGCGCGGTCTGGGGACCCCTGAAAGCTCAGGGTCTTTGGTCTCGGGAAGAATCTCTTCTCCGATAAATATTCTGGAACTGAGAGCGATATTCAATGCTCTCAAGGCTTGGCCTCAGCTAGCAAAGGCCCAAATTCATACGGTTTCAATCAGACAACATGACGACTGTTGCGTACATCAACCATCAGGGGGGAACAAGGAGTTCCCTGGCGATGGAAGAAGTGACCAAAATCATTCAATGGGCGGAGACTCACTCCTGCCACTTGTCTGCAATCCACATCCCAGGAGTGGAAAATTGTGAAGCGGATTTTCTGAGTCGTCAGACATTTCATCCGGGGGAGTGGGAACTCCATCCGGAAATCTTTGCCCAAATTACTCAGTTGTGGGGCATTCCAGACATTGATCTGATGGCCTCTCGTCAGAACTTCAAGGTTCCTTGCTACGGGTCAGATCCAGGGATCCCAAGGCGACTCTAGTAGATGCACTAGTAGCACCTTGGACCTTCAAACTAGCTTATGTATTCCCGCCGTTTCCTCTCATCCCCAGGCTGGTAGCCAGGATCAATCAGGAGAGGGCATCGGTGATCTTGATAGCTCCTGCGTGGCCACGCAGGACTTGGTATGCAGACCTGGTGAATGTGTCATCGGCTCCACCATGGAAGCTACCTTTGAGACTGGACCTTCTTGTTCAAGGTCCGTTCGAACATCCGAATCTGGTCCTCACTCCAACTGAACTGCTTGGAGATTGAACGCTTGATCTTATCAAAGCGAGGGTTCTCAGATTCTGTCATTGATACTCTTGTTCAGGCCAGAAAGCCTGTAACTAGAAAAAATCTACCACAAAATATGGAAAAAATATATCTGTTGGTGTGAATCTAAAGGATTCCCTTGGGACAAGATAAAAATTCCTAAGATTCTATCCTTTCCTTCAAGAAGGTTTGGAGGAAAGGATTATCTGCAAGTTCTTTGAAGGGACAGATTTCTGCCTTGTCTGTGCTACTTCACAAAAAGCTGGCAGCTGTGCCAGATGTTCAAGCCTTTGTTCAGGCTCTGGTTAGAATCAAGCCTGTTTACAAACCTTTGACTCCTCCTTGGAGTCTCAATTTAGTTCTTTCAGTTCTTCAGGGGGTTCCGTTTGAACCCTTACATTCCGTTGATATTAAGTTATTATCTTGGAAAGTTTTGTTTTTGGTTGCAATTTCTTCTGCTAGAAGAGTTTCAGAATTATCTGCTCTGCAGTGTTCTCCTCCTTATCTGGTGTTCCATGCAGATAAGGTGGTTTTTGCGTACTAAACCTGGTTTTCTTCCGAAAGTTGTTTCTAACAAAAACATTAACCAGGAGATAGTCGTGCCTTCTTTGTGTCCGAATCCAGTTTCAAAGAAGGAACGTTTGTTGCACAATTTGGATGTAGTTCGTGCTCTAAAATTCTATTAGATGCTACAAAGGATTTTAGACAAACATCTTCCTTGTTTGTTGTTTATTCTGGTAAAAGGAGAGGTCAAAAAGCAACTTCTACCTCTCTCTCTTGTTGGCTTAAAAGCATCATCAGATTGGCTTACGAGACTGCCGGACGGCAGCCTCCTGAAAGAATCACAGCTCATTCCAACTAGGGCTGTGGCTTCCACATGGGCCCTTCAAGAACGAGGCTTCTGTTGATCAGATATGTAAGGCAGCGACTTGGTCTTCACTGCACACTTTTACTAAATTTTACCAGATTGATACTTTTGCTTCTTCTGAGGCTATTTTTGGGAGAAAGGTTTTGCAAGCCGTGGTGCCTTCCATCTAGGTGACCTGATTTGCTCCCTCCCTTCATCCGTGTCCTAAAGCTTTGGTATTGGTTCCCACAAGTAAGGATGACGCCGTGGACCGGACACACCTATGTTGAGAAACAGAATTTATGTTTACCTGATAAATTACTTTCTCCAAACGGTGTGTCCGGTCCACGGCCCGCCCTGGTTTTTTAATCAGTGTCTGATAATTTATTTTCTTTAACTACAGTCACCACGGTATCATATGATTTCTCCTATGCAAATATTCCTCCTTTACGTCGGTCGAATGACTGGGGAAGGCGGAGCCTAGGAGGGATCATGTGACCAGCTTTGCTGGGCTCTTTGCCATTTCCTGTTGGGGAAGAGAATATCCCACAAGTAAGGATGACGCCGTGGACCGGACCCACACCGGTGGAGAAAGTAATTTATCAGGTAAACATAAATTCTGTTTTCTTGTTATCCTTAGTTGAAAAGCAGAAATGTAAGCTCAAGAGTGTGCATGTGTCTGGAGCACTAAATAGCAGCATTTTTTCAACAATGTTATACATTAACAGGAGCACTAGATGGCAGCACTATTTCCTGTAATGGGGGTGCCTCAGGCATGTAATGTCCCTTTAAAAAAAAAATGGTGTTTAGTATCCCTTTAATCAGAGCCCAGCTCAGACTCAGTTATGCCTGTGCAACAGTTGTATCGTTATAAGTTTTATTCGTATGAGCTATAGAAGTGATTTTGTTTGCATACTGTAGCCAGCTGGAGCCACAATCACACAGTATCTGCATTCTACCAAACAACATTTGAATGATGAAACACTGTTTAGATGGATCAGACAGAACTAAGTGCAGTAGTACTGTTATCAAAGTGGAAGAGAATTTGTCAGATTGGTGTAGTACATAGGACAATCTCAGGACTCTTCCAGAATCCTTAGATCTACTAAATGTTCCTGCTTTTCTGGATTTAAAGGTCTGAGGTTCCTGTGTGTTCTATGACTATGCTCAACTATCAGGAAGGTATTCATAGAAAGTCTCCAATGTCACTGGTTACCTTGATCAGTTTTGCACCAAATTAGATTTTATATAGTATTGGATCTCTGTGTATATTTATGTACTTTTCAGTTTTGTGGTCAGTTCTCAACTGAAAGTACATAATGCGCATGCGTGCCAGTGTCATCACATACCTGGCCGCATACATCACTGCTAAAATATTTATTGCTGTGAAATTCAGGAACCCTTTATAGAGCGCATGCGTGTGATTTTGTATCACAAATATGTGCGCTCATGGAAAGCTGTTTATTCGGCTCCTCAGCAATATTCGGAACTCCGCCCCCACCCACTACAAGACCCCTTACTACTAACTACTACTGTAAAGCTGAGTCTCTGTGCATAAGAAACAGCCCCCGCCACTCGGCTATAGCCACTGCTTTGATGATCCAATGCAGCTTTCCACAGGCTCCATTCAATGTCATTATCTTATGAAAGATTATGAAAGCTAATGACATTGAACAGAGCCTGTGAAAAAGCTGCATTGGATCATCAGAAGCAGTGGCTATAGCCGAGTGGCGGGGGGGAGAGTGCACTATTTGTGATACAAAATCACACGAGATGCATTCCATAAAGGGTTCCTGAATTTCACAGCAATAAATATTTTATCAGTGACGTATGTGATGACACTGGCACGCATGCGCATTAGGTCCAAAATGTCTGCAACAGCTGATTAAACATCACAGGAAGTGACATGGTTCGCCTCTTTTAAAAAGTTTGCCCTCTTACCAGAACACCTGCACACATTTGTCTCTTGTGATTGGCTAAATAGATATTTTCAGCTTCCTGTCAGTAGTGGCAATGCTGTCCCTTCAGCAATGGATAACAAGAGAATGAAGAAAATTTGATAATAGAATTAATTGGAAAGTTGTTTAAAATTGTATGTTTCTAGCTGAATCATAAAAGAAAATTGTGGGGTTTACTATCCCTTTAAAGAATATCAGAAAGAAACTTAAGGATACACTTTACAACTGCTTGTTACAGCTTCAAATTTTATTAATTTTTTTGGTGGTGGTTTGGTAGTATAGGTTTATAAAGTTTACAACTAATTAACAAAAAGGTGAAATCATCATTGTAAACACAATACTGTGTATATTTTACTACTTATATTTGACAATTTAATGTAAGGTTTCAAAAGTTTTGGGGGGGTTCTAAATAATGGATAATAGTTTCTCTTTTTTGTCTGTGAAGAAATTATTTTTATCTTGGCCTATGAAAATGATTTATGATCGTAAATAAATCTCTAGTTTATGAATATTAATAGTATAATCAGCAGTACCTCCAGATAATAAATGTTGAGATGTTTATATATATCAGTAATTAATTACTACAAATTATTAAGTTCTAATAGGTGTAAGATTAAAGTCACAACGACTATATTTATGCAGCAATCAGGGTATCAATTATGACTAAATATATAACGTATTAATACAATATTAAAATAAAAAACAAGCTATAAAAATATTTAATATTCAATAATATAGTCTGTTACCCTTTGGCTATGAGGTTGAGAAATTAAATCTCATCCCAAAATGAATTAAATGTCAAATATCTAAAATACTACTATAACAATTTAGAATTAGCCAGGTAACATCAACAAAATACACAATATGGCTTACTTAACGTTTGATTACCGAGTATAGACCAAATAGAACAATTAAAATAGATTCATAGATTGTGTTTCAGGAAGTACAATTTAACGATCTAACCAAAATAGTCGTATATAACCTCAGTACACCAACCCTAGAGCTTATATACAATAGTAGCAAACCAATATTTCCATCTTAATGGGAGGAGAGTCCACTGCTTCATTCATTACTTGTGGGAATTAAGAACCTGGCCACCAGGAGGAGGCAAAGACATCCCAGCCAAAGGCTTAAATACCTCCCCCACTCCCCTCATCCCCCAGTCATTCTTTGCCTTTCGTCACAGGAGGTTGGCAGAGAAGTGTCTGAAGATTCAGAGGAGTCTCTTATGGAGGGTAGTACTCTGTCAGCCTCTCCGTGAGAGCATAGATGAATGTTAGTCCGGAGATGCAGGGAGAGTCTTTCTGCGAAACCATCCTGACTTAACAGCTCCATAAGCAATCAGTGTTGACTAGATTATCCGCTGAGGAAGACAATTCCGACTCTTCGGAGGACGTTTTCTCTGGGTCCGATTCAGTGGTTTCTAGTCCTCCGTCTGCGGAGGAGCCAGCTTTTAAATTAAAATGGAGCATTTGCACTTTCTGCTGAAAGAGGTGCTTGCTACTTTGGAGGTTCTGGAACCGAAACTACGGAGGAACCTTCAATCCCTAAGCTAGATAGGGTTTACTAGTACAGGGTAGTGCCACAGACCTTCCTGGTCCCCATTAAAATAGCTAATATTAACAATGAATGGGAGAAACCTTGGTTCGTACTTTTCTACTTCCCACCGTGCTATCCCCCATTCCGGACTCGCAGCTTGAGCTGTGGGGGGCCATTCCTAAGGTGGATGGCGCTATCTCCACACTCGCTAAGCGAATGGACTATTCTGTTTGAAGATAGTTCTTCATTCAAGGAACCAATGGATAAAAAATTGGAGTCCATGTTGAGAAAGATGTTTCAACTCATGGGGTTCATCTTTCAACCGGCAGCGGCAGTAGCTGCGGTGGCTGGAGCGACTACCTATTGGTGTAATACTCTGCTATGGTTGAGGTGGAGACTCCCCTTGAGGAGATACAGGAACGATTTAAGGCCTTAAGGGTAGCTCATTTGTTCATCCTGTGATGCAAATATGCAGATTATTTTCCTGAATGCTAAGACATCAGGTTTTTCAGTTCTAGCTCGTAGGGCTCTGTGGTTAAAGGTCGTGGTCAGCTGACGACTTCCAAGTCTAGATTACTTTCCCTCCCGTTTTAAGGGAAAGATTCTCTTTTCCTCCAGGCCTGGACTCTATCATATCCACGGTCACGGGGGGGGGGGGGGGGGGGGCAAAGGTGCTTTCCTGCCGCAGGATAAGAAGAATAAACCTAACGGGTCTACTTTTTGTCCCCTTTCGTGTGAACAAGTCTCAGCGCCAGCAGCCGGCCACTAAAACAGAGCAGTCCAAGGGATCTTGGAATCCAGCTAACTCTTGGAACAAGACCAAGCAGAACAAGAAGCCCGCAGGAGACAAAATCGTCATGAAGGGGCGGCCCCCCGATCCGTCTCTGGATTGCGTAGGGGGCAGACTATCTCTGTTTGCGGAAGGCCTGGATAGAAGACGTTCAGGACCCTTGGGTTCTGGAGTCATAGCAGAGGGTTTACAGGTTAGGATTCAAGACCCATCTGCCCAGAGGGCAGATTCCCTCCTGTCAAACCTATCATCAAGTCCAGAAAAAAGAGACACCTTCCTAGGATGTGTGAGGGATCTCTCCTCTCTCTCTGGCAGAAAGAGGTCTTGGGTATTATTTAAACCTTTTCGTGGTCCCAAAGGAGGGCACGTTCGCCCAATTCTGGACCTAAAATGCCTGAACAAGTTTCTGTCAGTCCCATCATTCGAAATGGAGACTATCTGGTTGATTTTGCCCCTAGTTCAAGAGGGACAATTCATGACGACAATAGATTTGAAGGATGCTTACATTCACGTGCCAATCCACAGGGAACACTTCAGATTCCTAAGATTCGCTTTTTCTGGACCAACACTTCCAGTTTGTGGCCCTACCGTTAGGTCTGGCAACTGCCCCAAGAGTCTTTACGAAGGTTCTGGGTGCACTACTCGCGGTGGCGAGAGCCAGAGGTATTGCAGTGGCTCCTTATCTGGCCGATATCCTATTCGAGGCTCCATCCTATATCCTATTCCAGGCTCCGTCCTGCAGTCTTGCGGAGGAACACTCGAGGACTCTTCTCCTCTTTCTTAGATCCCATGGATGCTAGGTAAATGAGGGAAAGAGTTTACTGGTTTCCAGCAGCAGGGTGGAATTCCTGGGTACAATAATAGATTCCTTATCCATGAAGATATACTTGACAGACCAGAGACGTTACAAGATTGCGTCCAGCTGTCTTGCCCTTCAAACCTCCTCAAGGACATCTGTGGCCAGGTGTATGGAGGTGATCTGGTTAATGGTATCCAGCATAGATGTCATTCCTTACGCCAGGTTCTATCTCAGGCCTCTTCAGTTGTGCATGTTGAGACAGTGGAACGGCAATCACTCAGATCTATCCCAACAGATATCTCTGGACACACGAACGAGGGAATCCCTTTCTTGGTGGGTCCGTCAAGGACAACTGTCCCAGGGACATCTTTTCTGAGACCGTCCTGGGAGATTATGACCACAGACACAAGTCTATCGGGATGGTAAGCTGTTTGGGGTGCCAGAAAGGCACAGGGCAGGTGGGCCCGAGAGGACTTGAGTCTATCGATAAACACTCTGGAACTTCGAGCGATATTTTACGCTCTGAGTGCTTGGCCCCTCCTGGGGTCGTCCCGATACATCAGGTTCCAGTCGGACAACCTCACCTTGGTGGCTTACATAAACCATCAGGGGGGAACGAGAAGCTCCCTAGCCATGAGGGATGTTTTTCGGATTCTGGAATGGGCAGAGAAACACAATTGTTCGCTCTCAAGCGATCCACATTTCGGGTGTGGACACTGGGAAGCGGATTTTCTCAGCAGACAATTGTTTCATCCAGGGGAATGGTCTCTCCATCCCCAACAGATGGGGGACGCCGGAGATGGAGGCTCATGGCGCCCAGACTCAACTTCAAGCTACCCAGATACGTGTCGCGATCCCAGGGATTCCCAGGCAGAGTTGATTGATGCCCTTGCGGTGCCCTGGATTTCAACCTACTTTACATTTTTCCACCGTTGCCCACTTCTACCTTGTGTAGTGTCCCACATCAAGCAGGAGCAAGATTCGGATATTCTGATTGCTCTGTTGTGCCACGGAGGGACGTGGTTTGTGGATCTGTGTGGGATGTCATTGTCTCCTTCATGGAGTTTACCCCTGTCGCAGAGACCTGCTGGTTCAGGGGCCATTTCTTCACCAAAATCTCGATTCTCTGAGGCTGACTGCGTGGAGATTGAACGCCTAGCCTTAGCCAAGAGAGGATTTTCAGAGAGCGTGATTGATACTCTCGTTCAGCACAGGAAGCCGGTCACTCGCCACATCTATCATAAGGTGTGGAGGACCTATTTGTCCTGGTGTGAGGAACATATATCCCTGGCACAAGGTTTAGGGTATCCAGGATTCTGACTTTTCTCTAGGATGGACTGGATAAGGGTCTTGCTGCCAGTTCCTTAAAGGGTCAGATTTTGGCCTTATCTGTACTGTTACACAAGAAGCTAACGGTGGCTTACTGATATTCAGTCCTTTGTTCAGGCTCTGTCTAGGATCAGGCCTGTGTTTTAGAAATTCTGCTACTCCTTGGAGCTTGAACTTAGTTCTTAAGATTTGCAGAGGACTCCGTTTGAGCCTATGCATGCGCTTGACATTAAACTTCTTTCCTGGAAAGTCCTATTCCTACTGGCTAATGCATTGGCTCGCAGAGTCTCTGAGTTAGCGGCCTTGCAATGTGAGCCTCCTTACCTGGTTTTTCCACGCTGATAAGGCTGTTCTTCGCACAGGATTGGGATTTCTTCCCAAGGTAGTGTCGAATCGTAACATCAATCAGGAAATAGTTCCTTCCGTGTGGTCCTAACCCTTCTTCGCCAAAGGAAAGGTTGCTTCAGAATTTTAACATGGTTTGGGCCTTAAAGTTTTATCTTCAGGCCACGAAGGAATTTAGACAGACTTCATCTTTATTTGTTGTGTATTCAGGGAAGCCCAGGGGGCAGAGGGCCTCATCCACTTCACTGTCTTTTTGGTTAAGGAGCATTATCCGCCTGGCCTATGAGAGTGGGACATAAGCCTCCTCAGAGGATCACAGCTCACTCAACTAGGGCTCTGGCCTCTTCTTGGGCCTTTAAGAATGAGGGCTTCTATGGAGCAGATTTGTAAGGTAGCAACTTGGTCTTCTTTACATACTTTTGCTAAATTTTACAAATTTGATGTTTTTGCTTCAGGGGAAGCGGCTTTTGGGAGAGAGGTTCTGCAGGCTGTGGTGCCCTCAGTTTAGGGTACGCCTCCTTTTACCCTCCCATTTTTTTTCATTCAGTGTCCTCTAGAGCTTGGGTATTTGTGCCCACAAGTAATGAATGAAGCAGGGGACTCTTTTCCCATTAAGATGGAAAACATAAATTATGCTACCTGATAATTTAATTTCTCTAGTAAGATGTATCGAGTCCACAGATTCATCCTTACTTGTGGGATATTCTCCTCCCCTACAGGAAAGTGGCAGAGAGAGCACCCACAAGCAGAGCTGCCTATATAGCTCCCCCCTTAGCTCCACCCCCAGTTATTCTCTCTGCCTGCTTAACTGCTAGGAAGGGCAAAGAGGAGTGTGGTGACAAAACCTGTTGCTCCGCCATGGAGCCTAAATTTAGTTCTTAAAGTTCTTCAAGGGTTCCGTTTTAAACCTATGCATTCCATGGATATTAAGCTTCTATCTTGGAAAGTTTTGTTTTTAGTAGCTATCTCTTCGGCTCGAAGAGTTTCTGAGCTCAATGCTTTACAGTGTGATCCCCCTTCTCTTATTTTCCATGCAGATAAGGTGGTTTTGCGTACCAAACCTGGGTTTCTTCCTAAGGTTGTTTCTTATAAGAATATCAATCAAGAGATTGTTGTTCTTTCACTGTGTCCTAATCCTTCTTCAAAGAAGGAACGTCTGTTGCACAATCTTGATGTGGTTCGTGCTTTAAAGTTCTACTTACAAGCAACTAAAGATTCCGTCAAACAGCTTCATTGTTTGTTGTTTATTCTGGTAAGCGGAAGAGGTCAGAAGGCTACGGCTACCTCTCTTTCCTTTTGGCTGAAAAGCATCATCCGTTGGCTTAGACTGCTGGCCAACAGTCTCCTGAAAGAATTACTGGTCATTCTACTAGAGCTGTGGCTTCCACATGACTTTTAAAAATGAGGCTTCTGTTAAACAGATTTGTAATGCGGCGACTTTGGCAAATTTGATACTTTTGCTTCTTCGGAGGCTATTTTTGGGAGAAAGGTTCTACAAGCAGTGGTGCCTTCCGTTTAAGGTCCCTGTCTTGTCCCTCCCTTCATCCGTGTCCTAAAGCTTTGGTATTGGTAATCCCACAAGTAAGGATGAATCCGTGGACTCGATAAATCTTACAAGAGAAAACATAGTTTATGCTTACCTGATAAATTTATTTCTCTTGTGATGTATCGAGTCCACGGCCCGCCCTGTTTATTAAGACAGGCTTATATATATTTTTTTTTATTTTTAAACTTTCAGTCACCACTGCACCCTATAGTTTCTCCTTTTTCTTCCTTGCCTTCGGTCGAATGACTGGGGGTGGAGCTAAGGGGGGAGCTATATAGGCAGCTCTGCTGGTGGGTGCTCTCTCTGCCACTTCCTGTAGGGGAGGAGAATATCCCACAAGTAAGGATGAATCCGTGGACTCGATACATCACAATGAGAAATAAATTATCAGGTAAGCATAAATTATGTTTTCCATCTGTGGGATGGAGAGTCCCACTACTCCCGCCCGTTTCTCCTCTGGGGGGGACCTAAATTCAATTTTATTCTTCTGGCACCATTTATACCCTGATATTTCTCCTACTGTTCCTTGTTCCCTCAGCAGAATGACTGGGGGAGATGAGGGTGAGTGGGGGAGGTATTTAATGCTTTGGCTGGGTTGTCTTTGCCTCCTCCTGCTTGTGGCCAGGTTCTTTATTCCCACAAAGTAATGAATGAAGCAATGGACTCTCCTCCCACAGGTGAAATTAAATTATCAGGGTAAGCAATATTTGTTGGGGGGTTGAAGTGGTAGAGTTTATCTGTGCTGACTTAGATCTTACCTCAATTCTTTATCATTCAATGAAAACATTCAGGGTGTGTGAGCATCTCTCTCTCTCTCCCCCCCTCTCTCTCTCCCCTCTCTCTCTCTCTCCCCCCCTCTCTCTCTCCCCCTCTCTCTCTCTCTCCCTCTCCCTCCCTCTCTCCCTCTCCCTCTCTCTCTCTCTCTCTCTCTCTCTCTCTCTATATATATATATATATATATATTATATATATATATATATATATATATATATATATTATATATATATATTAGGGCTGTGTGATTTGGGGGGGGAGGCGGTTTCGACCCAAAAACCCACGGTTTGCAAATAAACTTGCGATTTTATTAAAAATGACTAAAACACCTTAAATTTTCAGTTAAAAATGTATTTAACACTACAGAATCTTAATGTGCAAGTTTCTCGATGGCCAATATACTCTGGGAGCATAAAAATACAAACCACAAAATAGTTACAATCAAATAAGCTGCCAGTGCTCTGTGGTTACAGCTAAACACTAGCCAGTTCTTAGGTCTTTCTGACACACAACATTGTCATTTTTTCTTGGGCAGTCAGTCTGTGGTATGATTAACATATGGAGCAGTATAAGCATGAAGAAACCTGAAAAGTGCTCACTTTACAGCAGTATGATTTGTGTATAAATACAGTAAGTAAAGGTAGTACAATGCACACACTGTTGCATGTTATATTCATTTAGATGAGTGACTGTCCAGGCAAACTGGGGGATTGTGGCACTAACAAGGTAAATCTTGACATCCTGCACTTCCTGTCATATCACACAGCTATTCTGTAGTACATAACAGAACACTAAGAACAGTTACAGTTAGAGTACATAATACAAACAAGGTAAACTCAAGACTAAATTAGCTGGCCAGTTCTTACCACATTGTCTCTGTTTTCCTGGACAGTCAGTCTAGCTGTGGTATGAGTAACAAACAAAGCAGTGCATGCACACTGCTTCACGTGTTAGTCATTTAGCTGAGGGATGTGGCATTGACACGGTACAGTAAGAATAAATTTTTCAAAATTAAAACAGAATAGTTACAATACAAAACATTGGAACCCTGCCCTGGTTATGGCATTGGTCATTCCTACAGCCAGACTGCAGTCAGTGCACTAAGTTGCATGCGCAGTTTCACACAGGAGGGGAAATGTGAATCAAGAACTAATTTGACCTAACAATATCACAATGGGGTTAGTTAGACATAGTGAGTGACACATTACGTACAAACTATAAGCTGTAGAGCTTGTAATAGGAGGGCCCAGGAGACATTCTGATGATTTGTAATTTGAAGTACTAGTAAAATAATTTAGTAATATTAGTAATAACTTAAGTTACATAATATATTATAGATTATATTATTTCCTAATATTATATATTTAAAATCAGAGAATAACATTAGATATATAACTTTAAAACAATTGTATTTCAAGCATTACTGCTGGTGGTGGACTGATTAAGGTTAATTTGAAATCCAAAACGGTAATCATAACGTTGACAGGTCACCACATTTCCTCCTGTGCTAACACCACCCTCTCTGTATAGTGAACTAGTTGCAGGAACACAAATATATTTTTATGCAAGCTTGCTTAATTTGGGAAACCTCAGCTGATGTAGTTTTCCCACCATTGCAGAGGATTTTCTCACTTTAATGGGAGGGGGAAAGCAGGGTAGCTGTTCAGTTCTGATGCAATTGCTTCTTCAAGTTGCAGAGATGCGCAGCAACTCATTCTTGAAAAAGCTTCCTAAGACTTTCTTGATTGCTTTGCGGAGAGGAGACCATCTGCTGCAGTTGCTGGCACTGTATCTTCTACAACAACATTTTCAATACTTTGCATGGGGGACTGCTGATTGCTTGACTTGGCTCCTGCACGACTTGGCTGCTCAGACACAATGGCTATATGCAGACATCACCCTGGCCTTGGATGCTTTGGAAGTTTATCCACATTTATTATGTAGCTTGTCTTGAATCGTGGATCAAGGAATGATACCATACCTAGCAGATCTTGATTATCTGCTTCATAATTTATATTCATATATTCAAGAATTTTTGGATTTATTTTTTAGTGTCTTGGTCAGGTCAGAATCATCTTCCTCCATAGCCAGTATCTTTGTATTTAATAGATGCAGAAATGGTGTCAGGATATGATACACGGACGTAGTTTCTCTCCAGAAAGGGCATCAGTAAAATCTTGAAATTGACCCAGTGCCTTACTCGCAGATTCAAGAACATCAGTGTCCTGCCATTGTTGAACCAGATGTCTCTTTTTTTCTGTCTGCAGAGAGAACCTGAGTCAATGCTCTCTGTTGCGCTAAAACTTTCTCTATCATCTGTTGTTCTTCAGCTCCACCTTGTTGGGCACTCTGTTATAAGTGAAATGCTTTGGCAGTTGAAGTTCTTCCTGGGCTTGAGTTAATGCCATCTTTTGTTCTTTTTTTTTTTTATGAAGTGCAGGTTTAAACTCATATATGGCTCCATTGTTCATCTTTGATCACATATCTGTTGTTGTTTGCATATAGTATTCCAATTGTTTTAACTCACATTTAACTATAGTTTTGCATTTTGCACACGTTTCTGGGATTGCAACTACTGAAGTATTTGCAAGATGGCAGTTGGTATCTCTTGTCGAGTGTGTGTAATTTTTTTTTTGAAGCCTTTGTTACTAACCGTGTATGCAGGCACCATGTCTTTAAATATATAGTATGCAATAGCGTTGCTTATTTCTTCATCCCTTTTTGAGTTCTTCGCATATGGTGATGATGTGCTTGCAAATGCCTTTATGATTGTTGAACTTTCTGCTTTGCTTTACCTTCACAGCTTTTTTGTGTTGTCTTTTCTCTGCCTGTGTTTTTGTTTGTTTTTTGCCATACATTGATCAAAGATTTCCTTATGTCATTTTTTAAGGTGCTGGAACAGGTTTGTAGTGTTACTTCGTTCTGTTGCAACACTCATTCCACAAATCTTGCAGATTACTTGGTTCTGTTTCACATCATCTTTTCTGAATCCAAAATATTCCCAAACAACTGATGTAGAATTTCTCTTTGGCACCAACAAGTCATCATAATCATCAATATCATCATCATCATCATCATCATTGATGTTATTGTTGAACACGAACAGCTCTGGATCAGAACTCATCTTGAATTTTATCTACCACACACACTACCAGCTGGCACAAAAAATGAGGAGATATAAAGAACCGCACAGTCCATACTGCCAGGATCAGTAGGGTGGCACAATGAGATAAGAGACCACACTCAGGCTTGCACTTGAATAGAAATGGACAACAATTGAATGGACTTGATGACTCAGTTAGCTGTTACAACTTAGCTCTGATGATGCTAGTATAGCTTCTTCAAGTTGCAGAGATGACGCAGTGGAAGCAGTCTTGAAAAAGCTTCCAAAAGATTTTTGAATCTCAATTATTTTGGATCAAGGAGGATGATGATCTGCTTGTGCTGCAATTAAGACAAGAGACCACAGGCTTGCAATATAAAGAAGACAACAATGAGCTTGATGATGCAGTCACCTTGATTGAAGAGACCACAGACTTGCTGCACTTGAATATAAAGAAGACCACAATGGGCTGGTTGATGCAGTCACCTGGATTGAGAGACAAGAGACCACAGGCTTGCACTTGAATATAAAGAAGGCAACAGTGAGCTTGATCATGCAGTCACCTTGTTTGAAGAGACCACAGACTTGCTGCACTTGAATAAAAAGAAGACAACAATGGGCTGGATGATGCAGTCACCTGGATTGAGAGACAAGAGACCATGCACTTGAATATAAAGACAACAATGAGCTTAATGATGCAGTCACCTTGATTGAGAGACAAGAGACCACAGGCTTACACTTGTAATGAATTGAAAATAAAGACAACAATGGGCTTGCTCATCATGTTTATTTGAGAATGAGGCAACACTGGCTTTCACTGGAGGAGACTGACCTTGCAGTTGTAAAATACACTGGCTCTGGAGGACTGACCGTGATGTTGTAAAAGACACTGTCTGAATGGCTGACCTTGCTGTTGTAGAAGACACTGGCTGAATATGGCTGACCTTGCTGTTGTAGAAGACACAAGCTTGCAGTGCACTTGCAGGATGACTTTGCTGTTGTAGAAGACGCAGGCTGTGCAGGATGTGGATGACCTTGCTGTTGTAGAAGAAGAAAAATGCTGTAGTGCAGGATGTGGATGACCTTGATGTTGTAGAAGAAGAAACAGGATGCAGTATATTCTTGACTGGAACCACAGGTGTTGTTGGCAGACTTTGGTGAAGATACTAGGAGTTGGAGATGACACACAAGCAGTCTTTGCTGTTGGTTAAACATATAAGTGATATAGAATAAGGTGGGGAAAGCATAGACATAGAATGGTAGGGGCCGGGTGTGGCAGGGGAGACCAGTTCTACTTTTTGGAAAGACAACAAACACACACAGAAACAGTAAGGGACTGGGAGGGACATCATAAATACAAAAGCATTTTTTTTATTCATTAAATTTATTTAATTTCTGTTCTGAATCGAGAGCTATAGACTATGATCTATCTACTATACACTAACTCAACTCAATTTTATATTTTATATATAATAAAAAGTATCTAAATATAGATTTTAAAATTGATCCAGACAGGGAATGGAATCAATGTTATGCATCACAGAAGTTAATAAAAATTTAAAAAAAACTTTAAAGTTTTTGGACACTACTACTACTCACTTAATTGCTCATACTATGATGATTGATGATCACTCAACTCAATTATCAGGGAATGCAATGGAATCAAATATGTTATGCGTCATAGAAGTTAATAAAAAAAAAAAGAAGGGCAGTGGCACTTCAACTTTTTTGTACAATACTACTCACTTTAAAATCACAACTTTGAGTGCATGTCCCACCGCCACACCACCGCTTGACCACCGCCACACTCCCAGATGAAGGGCTGATGCCGCTGCTCCCACATACTCTGCAAAAAAAAAATGGCCGTTTGGCAGGCTTCTCGGGTCTGCCCACGGGTCCGCCTCTCATCCTCCCTCATACAATGGAAGCCTGGAGGACTCCTCCATTTTCATGACGATCAGAGTAAAAACATTTTTCCAAATAAACGCGGACTCGTTTTTAACAGGTTTTTAAATTGCGGCGGGTAATCACGATTTAAAACCACATCTGCGGTATATCGCACAGCCCTAATAAATATATATATATATATATATATATATATATAACAATATTTTAAATTAGGGGGAGATAAAAGGCGAGTTTAAAATCCTCCACTACGCACAAAATATAGAAAAAATAAAATCATTGTGTAGTTCATTAACAAATCTAGACAGGCCCAGAGGCTCGTTTTCCCAAAGAAAACCTCTGAATTACATTGTTTCCAATGCAGCAAAGGATTCTGGGTAAGATATGCAAATGAAGTACACAATGACACACCTTTTTACTTCAGTCTGCTTTTCAGCAGGTTCCCCTTTACGCCAAAGTATTGCTGTTCACACAGCTTATAAACTTAGCTAGGGTTAGTGCAGTGATTCATAACCATCCCAGGACAGACTGTTTCGTGGTTTTTGCCACTCATCAGCTGGGAGAAGGTTAGAATCACTGCTGAGTGAATTTGATTTCAGGCAGAATACAACAACATTTTAAATTAGGGGGTGATAAAAGCCGAGTTTAAAATCCTCCACTACACACAAAATATAGAAAAAATAAATCATTGTGTAGTTCATTAACAAATCTAGACAGGCCCAGAGGCTTGTTTTCCCACAGAAAACCTCTGAATTACATTGTTTCCAATGCAGAAAAGGATTATGGGTAAGATATGCAAATTAAGTACACAATGACACACCTTTTTACTTCAGTCTGCTTTTCAGCAGGTTCCCTTTACGCCAAAGTATCGCTGTTCACCACAGCTTATAAACAAGCCTCTGGTCCTGTCTAGATTTGTTAATGAACTACACAATGATTTATTTTTTCTATATTTTGTGCGTAGTGGAGGATTTTAAACTCGCCTTTTATCTCCCCCTAATTTAAAATGTTGTTGTATTGTGCCTGGAATCAACTTCACCCAGCAGTGATTCTAACCCTCTCCCAGCTGATGAGTGGCAAAAACCACGAATAAGTCTGTCCTGGGATGGTTATGAATCACTGTACTAACCCTAGCTAAGTTTATAAGCTGTTGTGAACAGCGATACTTTGGCGTAAAGGGAACCTGCTGAAAAGCAGACTGAAGTAAAAAGGTGTGTCATTGTGTACTTAATTTGCATATCTTACCCAGAATCTGTTGCTGCATTGGAAACAATGTAATTCAGAGTTTTACTGTTGGAAAACAAGCCTCTGGGCCTGTCTAGATTTGTTAATGAACTACACAATGATTTATTTTTTCTATATTTTGTGCGTAGTGGAGGATTTTATATATATGTGTTCCCATACAATTCCCTATTCATGTTATATCCCCAGGAATGTATTTGGGAGCTATATTTATAACTGGTAATTAATAAATTGTAATTAATATTGGCAACACTTATATTAATGGGTTAATCAGGGTATTTTAATGGTATTATTTGATTTTATATTTTGCCATACTTTATAGTTATATTTATATCATACACATATATAAGTTGAGATCAGTGGTAACTTATCATGCTGTCTACCTGACATAGATATATTTAGTGCATAGAAATGTATTTCTTATATTAATCAGAGTTTAATGTATTTCCCATATGTATGTATAAGTTCTTTCAGAATCTCTATACATTGTACATCAGATACATGTAATAAACATGTTATTTATTCTAAACATAATTTGTCAATCATTTTATGTTCAGCACATTGGTTTAGAAACTATTATAAGTACATTTATTACTCATATGAGTCATATTATAGTTAGAGTATGTGCTAGGCATGAGATATTTATCCTAGACTTATATATTGGTACATTTATACAGAACTGATGTATATTAATGTTACATACACAGGTTACTTCATGTAAAATCACAATTTTATATTAAATGTAGTATAATTTCCCTTGATTATATTACAAATTTAGAATAGTTCCTCTGCTAAATTCCAAATAGACAGAGTCTGAATATTTGTATACTGTCTTAGCATGTATGAACTCCCAAGTAAGAAATTGTTAATTTTCCTTGTTATCCTTGAGTATATGTATTCATCTGTAGACCCACTGTCTCCCTCACCACAGGGATGTGGTTATCTAGTAGTTTCCTTTAAGTTAGATTTTATAACTCCTTAAACCTACCCTGGGTTAAGTCTTTTGATGTATCCATTTTTGCTAAAATATATTTAGTCATTTAGATAATAATTAAGGATGCTTTCATGATCTGAGGTGTAAGTTGAGTGGGACCATTTGTCTGTTTTGTTTTAAAATGTCCTGCTCTCTACACAGGAAACCTTTGAGGTCAAGAGATACTAATCTTTGCAGACAGTGTGACAGATTTTCTGAAATAAATTTTTACAATTTGAACAAATTAAAATAATCTTGTTTCCTTAGATGGCCTGGCTTATGTGTATCTTAACAGCAGGAGGTCTGTGTCATGAGTGTGCTCTGGCCTATTGATAAGTAGGTCTGTGATCTGTCTATTGTAAAATTTGATATCCAAAGGTGAATTTCATATATAAATTATTTTATATGTTGACACATTGTTTACAGCTTTTCTCACAGTTTATCTGACAGAAAACTTTTTTTTTTATCAACAGGGAGAGTTAGTAACTGCATCAAAGGCTATTATTGAAAAGGAGTATCAACCACAGGTGATAGTCAGCAAAGCTGGCCCCAACCCCTTCAACAAATTCACAGACAGAGAACTGGACGAGTACCGCAAGGAAGTGGAACGCAAGCAGAAAAATATTGAAGGTGTGTTATCTTGTGTTTTATTATAATACAAAACAAATATTAGCCAACATATAACTCCAAGTTTATATGAAAATTGTATTGGGCATGTTTTTTTTATATATTTTTAATTAGTTTTACATATAAGTAGTGAAAAGCAAACATGAAATAAACCAATGAAAAATAATCATTACACCGACAGCACTCAATACATTTTCTGCAGAAACACCATTAAAATAAGACTTCCCCGATATTCATCTTATTTAAGTGAGAACGCTATAACCATCAGTATAGGAAGTTAAACATAATTGTCTGTCTTCATTTTGAGCTTGATCCAAATACAGAGGGATGGCACAAAGAGAATATCAATAGCCCATACAATAAAATATGATTCTACAATTCAGAATAAAATGGCTGTTAAATACTGAGTCACGTGACTTATGTAAATGAAAAGTCAGTAAACATCTGAGATTGAATTACCTTTGGGGAAGGGGGGTTCAACATAAACCCTACTTAATATGACAACAAGTTCTTAAGTGTCGACACGCAGAAAATCTGAGGAGACCAGTTTCAGTATACTTAAATTTGTAGACCATAGAAAAAGACAAAATAAGAATGGACAGAAAAGAAAAATAGTAATAAAAAATAAACTAAAATGTTCTCTTTTGTATTCGGCTTTTTATGGTTTTTGTTGTATAACTTTTATTTCATGCAGGTGGTGAGAGTCCATAAAGCATTACTCCAGGGAATTAATCTTCCCTACCACTAGGAGGAGGCAAATATTCCCAAGCCCCAAGAGCCCTATAAAACCCCTCCCACATACCTTAGTCTTTACTTTGCATCCACTGGAGCTTGTTTAAGTATGAAGATGTGCATTTGATTCTTCAGAGAGAGGGGTTTTCAGTTTATATTAAGGCCCAGTTTTCCCTCAGTGTACAGGGCTTGTCAGACTCAGATGGAGGTATATATGTGGTATGATTTGTGATTCTTTTTTCACCTCATGGAAATTTTTCATAAACCTTCCATAATTAGTCACAGGGACTTGTCTTTTGCCTCCCTCTATGGATCTACAATATACTCCTATTCGATAACCTCTGCTTAAATATTTCAGTACTGGTTTGGCTGTCTGCTGCTTGTTTGCTTATGGATGAGTGTCTATTGCTAAGTATAATTTTTTTACATTTAGACACCCTATAGCATTGGTTTTTAAACCTGTCCTGAGGCCTCCCCAATGGTCCAGGTTTTCTGGATTACCTTGAATGAGAGCAGGTAAAATAACAATGTCTACTAATCAGCTGATTATTTCACCTGTGCTCTAGTTCAGATATTCTCAAAATGTGGCCTGTTAGGGAGGCTTGAGGACAGGTTTGCTCTATAGCTATGTTACGGGCACTTTTTAATTTTTATATATATATATATATATATATATGACCCTGAGACAGAATCATTTACATTATTCCCCTTGCTGTTTTGCACACACCAGCTTTTTTTGAGCACTTAGTATGAATTTAATGCGTCGGCCTTTGGGTTTATGCGTGTTGAGTTAGCGCAAGTTCATCCTCTGCAATGCACATGTTTTGGAGAGCTAAATCCCTTTTATAACTTGTTTTTTTTATCCGCTTACATTTTCCTCTTACTGATGAGCGCTTTCTGCCCTTTGGATGTAATGTTAATGTCTCCTGCTTTGTTTTGCAGTTCGTGTTAGCAAGCATTGTACCTGTGAGTTTATTTAAAAAGCTACTTAAGGGGGCGATTTCCATTTCTTAAACTTTATTAAAGGGGTTTTAGTGTTTTTATTGCTTTGTCATATGCTATAATGGAGCAGTCTGATTCTGTCCCTAAAGCTACCGGAGAAGCTCAGTCCCCTGAACACCTATCTACCATTATTAGGTGTGCTTATTGTAACAAAGCTGAGGTGCCTTCTCCAGCAAATTTATTTGACTCATGTTTAGAATTATTAATGCAATCAAACCAACCTAATGCTGTTTCTTTCTAATGACACGGTGCGTCCACGGATAATCTTAATTACTAGTGGGAATATCACTCCTGACCAGCAGGAGGAGGCATAGAGCACCACAGCAAAAGCTGTTAAATACCACTCCCCCTACCCACAATCCTCAGTCATTCTCTTTGCTTGTATCATTTGCAAGGAGGGGTAAAGTTAGGTGTCGGATTCTTCAATCAAGAGTTTATTTTTTAAGCAGAGCAAGTTTGCTGTAGCTTTCTTTGGGGTTTAGCCGTAGTCCATGTCAGTCTCTTCAGTAGAGCAAGTGGTGACTTTTAAGCATTTGGTAACTTGTGGGGTATAATCCCCACTGGGCCTCCCAAGTAATTTCATGCTGCTCTTGGTTGAAAGTTTGAGTAAGTTTACTCAGCCTTTTCTTTTTTCCACAGGTCCATGTGAGGTAGGAAGCCCCTCTCATATCAAGTGAGCTGTCCTGCTGCCAGACAGATTTTTGAGGTAAGTGCCTATTTCTTTCCCTGTTTTGATATAAGAGAATTTGGCACTTTGACAGTTAATTCTGCCTAAATATACAATCAGCCTTCTAGGTTAACTGTTTATTGTATGGCCGTTTTGCAAGCACTTGGAATGTTTGAAGGCTCAGTTTATTATGTTTTCACTTTGGTGTACATGTTTTTTGTTTGTGTATTAATGGCTCCCGGGAGGTTTGTTAGGCCACGCCCACAATAGTCTGTCTTATCTGAGATAGCAAAGATGTTTTTGGCGCCCTTTTAGCTGTTTCCTGTTCCTGGATGTTGCATAGCTCCTCAGAGGTGGTTCAGCGTTCTCTCCGGTGCGGCCGTTTCTTTGGGTATTAATGCTCCTTCTGTTTGTTCATTACAAACAGATTTTGAAATGTTCTAAGGGATAACTTCATGTCACAATTAATGGAGGAGCCAATTAGGAATAAAGCTATTTTGGATTTAGTGCCATCAAACTATACGGATATAATATCAAACATTGAAGTCAAAGAACATTTGATCAAAATATGGTTTGAAATCACTCTCCATAAGCAGTGTAATAAGGGTTCCACTAAGACTTTAAATTTTAAGAAACCAAGATTTAATTATTTAAGGAATTTGCTTAATAACATAAATTGTGACAAATATTCTCTAATAAAAATAGAGGATAAATGAATAACATTTAAAACTTTGTTAAATATACATATCAACACATACCACATGGTTATAAAGTAAAAACAATAAATCCAAGTCAATGTGGCTAAATAGAAATGCATTAAGAGAAATTAGGACAAATGTAGGGCATTTAAATCAAAGAAAATAGTACAGACTCAACAAATTATATAAGGAATGTAACAAAGCATGCAAAAAAGCAATCAAACTAGACTTAAAATTGAAAACGAAAGATTAATGCAAAAGGATTCTAAGTCAAACCATGAAGGTTTTTTTTAAGTACATAATTGACTAAAGTTCTAAGAGAGAAAATATATAGGTTCATTAAATGTGTGAAAGGTAGCAAGCATGATTAGCAGTAATGGGAGAAGGCTAAGGTTCTAAACCAGTTCTTTTCTTCAGTATTCACAAAAGAGGAACCAATGGGAGATACTTTGAAACAAACTAGAACATAAAAGCCCATACCATTTAACTGGGTTACCACTAGAGGATATCAGGAAAAATCTGGATGATAATTAGGTAAATAAATACTCAAGGCCCAGATGAAATTCATCCCAAGGGTTTTATGGGAACTAAGTACTGTTATAGCCAAACCTCAGGACTAATTAACCTCAGAAATAGTACCCCCAAGACTGGCGTAAAGCTGATGTGAGCCATGTTTTAAAACGGAAGCAGGGCTGATCCAGGAATCTATTGACCAGTTAGTCTTACATCAGTAGTGGGGAAACATAATTTAAGGGATTATATTGATGAGTATATTTGTGTAAAACAATATTATTAGTTCAAATCAGCATGGCTTTATGAGAAATAGATCATATCAAAACTAACCTAATTAGATTCTGCGAGGAAGTAAAAAATATTGATAAAGGGGATCCTTTGATGTGATATACTTGGATTTTGCAAAGGCGTTTGTTTCAGTGCCACATGAGAGATTAATGGGAATAGCTGAGAAATGTTAGCTCATGGATAAATAACTGGATAAAGACAGGGTGCAACCAGTAGTAGTAAAACAGATCATACTCAGATTGGATAAAGGTAATCCGTAGAGTCAACCAGAATCGTACTGGGCCCTGTTCTGTTTTAATATTTTTATAAATGACGGAGCAAGGAATAAATAGCAACATTCTCTATTTTTGCAGATGATACAAAGTTGTGTAAGGTCTTTAGGTCAGTGCAGGGTGAATGATAAATGCCTTACAATGGGATTTACAAAATTTTAGAAGAAAGGGCAAATAAATGGAAAATAGATTTCATAGTGGAAAATTCAAGGTTCTACATTTTGGAAGTTAAAATAAGTAGGCAACCTATATTTAAATGAGACTAGACTTGGCAAAAAGAGAGAAGGAAAGGGATTTGGGATTACTTATAGATAAAATGCTAAAGATAGGTGCACCAATGCAGGGCAGCGGGTCTAATGGCTAATAAGATACTAGCATGTATTAAGAGGCATTGATGCAAGAGAGGAGGCATAATTCTGTCACTATATGAATTCCTGGGTAAGTCCCCCACCCTTGAGTATGGAGTGCACTTCTGGGAACCAATTTAATAAAAAATACATTGCAGACTTAGTAAAGGTTTAGAGAAGGGCCCACAAACTATTAAGAGGAATAACATAATTTATGTAAGAACTTACCTGATAAATCATTTCTTTCATATTAACAAGAGTCCATGAGCTAGTGACGTATGGGATATACATTCCTACCAGGAGGGGCAAAGTTTCCCAACCTTAAACTGCCTATAAATACACCCCTCACACACCCCACAAATCAGTTTAACGAATAGCCAAGAAGTGGGGTGATAAGAAAAAAAGTGCGAAGCATATAAAATAGGGAATTGGAAATAATTGTGCTATTATACAAAAAAATCATAACCACCACAAAAAAGGGTGGGCCTCATGGGACTCTTGTTAATATGAAAGAAATGAATTTATCAGGTAAGTTCTTACATAAATTATGTTTTCTTTCATGTAATTAACAAGAGTCATGAGCTAGTGACGTATGGGATAATGACTACCCCAAGTGTGGATCTTTCCACACAAGAGTCACTAGAGAGGGAGGGATAAAATAAAGACAGCCAATTCCTGCTGAAAATAATCCACACCCCAAAATAAAGTTTAACAAAAACCATAAGCAGAAGATTCAAACTGAAACCGCTGCCCTGAAGAACTATTCTACCAAAAACCTGCTTCAGAAGAAGAAAATACATCAAAATGGTAGAATTTAGTAAAAGTATGCAAAGAGGACCAAGTTGCTGCTTTGCAGATCTGGTCAACCGAAGCTTCATTCTAAACGCCCAGGAAGTAGGAAACTGACCTAGTAGAATGAGCTGTAATTCTTTGAGGCGGAGTTTTACCCGACTCAACATAGGCAAGATGAATTAAAGATTTCAACCAAGATGCCAAAGAAATGGCAGAGCTTTCTGGCCTTTCCTAGAACCGGAAAAGATAACAAATAGACTAGAAGTCTTACGGAAAGATTTCGTAGCTTCAACATAATATTTCAAAAGCTCTAACAACATCCAAAGGAATGCAATGATTTCTCCTTAGAATTCTTAGGATTAGGGACATAATGTAAGGAACCACAATTTCTCTATAATGTTGTTGGAATTCACAACTTTAGGTAAAAATTCAAAAGAAGTCGCAACACCGCCTTATCTGATGAAAATCAGAAAAGGAGACTCACACGAAAGAGCAGATAATTCAGAAACTCTTCTAGCAGAAGAGATGGCCAAAAGGAACAAAACTTTCCAAGAAGTAATTTAATGTCCAATGAATGCATAGGTTCAAACGGAGGAGCTTGAAGAGCTCCCAAACCAAATTCAAAACTCCATGGAGGAGAAATTGACTTAATGACAGGTTTTATACGAACCAAAGCTTGTACAAAACAATGAATATCAGGAAGAATAGCAATCTTTCTGTGAAAAAGACAGAAAGAGCGGGAGATTTGTCCCTTTCAAAGAACTCGCGGACAAACCCTTATCTAAAACCATCTGAAGAAACTGTAAAATTCTCGGTATTCTAAAAGAATGCCAAGAAAAAATGATGAGAAAGACACCAAGAAATATAAGTCTTCCAGACTCTATAATATATCTCTCGAGATACAGATTTACGAGCCTGTAACATAGTATTAATCACGGAGTCAGAGAAACCTCTATGACCAAGAATCAAGCGTTCAATCTCCATACCTTTAAATTTAAGGATTTCCGATCCGGATGGAAAAAAAGGACCTTGAGACAGAAGGTTGGTCTTTAACGGAAGAGTCCATGGTTGGCAAGATGCCCATCCGGACAAGATCCGCATACCAAAAAACCTGTGAGGGCCATGCCGGGAGCTATTAGCAGAACAAACGAGACATTCCCTCAGAATCTTGGAGATTACTCTTGGAAGAAGAACTAGAGGCGGAAAGATATAGGCAGGATGATACTTCCAAGGAAGTGATAATGCATCCACTGCCTCCGCCTGAGGATCCCGGGATCTGGACAGATACCTGGGAAGTTTCTTGTTGAGATGAGGAGGCCATCAGATCTATCTCTGGGAACCCCCACATTTGAACAATCTGAAGAAATACCTCTGGGTGAAGAGACCATTCGCCCGGATGCAACGTTTGGCGACTGAGATAATCTCGCTTCCCAATTGTCTACACCTGGGATATGAACCGCAGAGATTAGACAGGAGCTGGATTCCGCCCAAACCAAAATTCGAGATCTTCTTTCATAGCCTGAGGATGTGAGTCCCTCCCTTGATGATTGATGTATGCCACAGTTGTGACATTGTCTGTCTGAAAAACAAATGAACGATTCTCTATTCAGAAGAGGCCAAAAACTGAAGAGCTCTGAAAACTGCACGGAGTTCCAAGATATTGATCGGTAATCTCACCTCCTGAGATTCCCAAACTCCTTGTGCCGTCAGAGGATCCCCCACACAGCTCCCCAACCTGTGAGACTTGCATCTGTTGAAATTACAGTCCAGGTCGGAAGAACAAAAGAAAGCCCCCTGAATTAAACGATGGTGATCTGTCCACCACGTTAGAGAGTGCCGAACAATCGGTTTAAAGATATTAATTGATATATCTTCGTGTAATCCCTGCACCATTGGTTCAGCATACAGAGCTGAAGAGGTGCATGTGAAAACGAGCAAAGGGGATCGCGTCCGATGCGCAGCAGTCATAAGACCTAGAATTTCCATGCATAAGGCTACCGAAGGGAATGATTGAGACTGAAGGTTTCGACAGGCTGTAATCAATTTTTAGACGTCTCTTGTCTGTTAAAGACAAAGTCATGGACACTGAATCTATATGGAAACCCAGAAAGGTTACCTTGTTTGAGGAATCAAAGAACTTTTTTGGTAAATTGATCCTCCAACCATGATCTTGAAGAAACAACACAAGTCGATTCGTATGAGATTCTGCTAATGTAAAGACGGAGCAAGTACCAAGATATCGTCCAAATAAGGAAATACCACAATACCCTGTTCTCTGATTACAGACAGAAGGGCACCGAGAATCTTTGTGAAAATTCTTGGAGCTGTAGCAAGGCCAAACGGTAGAGCACAAATTGGTAATGCTTGTCTAGAAAAGAGAATCTCAGGAACTGATAATGATCTGGATGAATCGGAATATGCAGATATGCATCCTGTAAATCTATTGTGGACATATAATTCCCTTGCTGAAACAAAAGGCAATATAGTCCTTACAGTTACCATCTTGACTGTTGGTATCCTTACATAACGATTCAATAATTTTAGATCCAGAACTGGTCTGAAGGAATTCTCCTTCTTTGGTACAATGAAGAGATTTGAATAAAACCCCATCCCCTGTTCCGGAACTGGAACTGGCATAATTACTCCAGCCAACTCTAGATCTGAAACACAATTCAGAAATGCTTGAGCTTTCACTGGATTTACTGGGACATGGGAAAGAAAAAATCTCTTTGCAGGAGGTCTCATCTTGAACCAATTCTGTACCCTTCTGAAACAATGTTCTGAATCCAAAGATTGTGACAGAATTGAACCAGATTTCTTTGAAAAACGTAACCTGCCCCCTACCAGCTGAACTGGAATGAGGGCCGTACCTTCATGTGAACTTAGAAGCAGGCCTTTGCCTTTCTAGCAGGCTTGGATTATTCCAGACTGGAGATGGTTTCCAAACTGAAACTGCTCCTGAGGACGAAGGATCAGGCTTTTGTTCTTTGTTGAAACGAAAGGAACGAAAAAACGATTGTTAGCCCTGTTTTTACCTTTAGACTTTTTATCCTGTGGTAAAAAAGTTCCTTTCCCACCAGTAACAGTTGAAATAATAGAATCCAACTGAGAACCAAATAATTTGTTTCCCTGGAAAGAAATGGAAAGTAGAGTTGATTTAGAAGCCATATCAGCATTCCAAGTCTTAAGCCATAAAGCTCTTCTGGCTAAGATAGCCAGAGACATAAATCTAACATCAACTCTAATAATATCAAAAATGGCATCACAGATGAAATTATTAGCATGCTGGAGAAGAATAATAATATCATGAGAATCACGATTTGTTACTTGTTGCGCTAGAGTTTCCAACCAAAAAGTTGAAGCTGCAGCAACATCAGCCAATGATATAGCAGGTCTAAGAAGATTACCTGAACATAGATAAGCTTTTCTTAGAAAGATTCAATTTTTCTATCTAAAGGATCCTTAAACGAGGTACCATCTGATGTGAGGAATGGTAGTACGTTTAGCAAGGGTAGAAATAGCCCCATCAACTTTAGGGGATTTTGTCCCAAAATTCTAACCTGTCAGGCGGAACAGGATATAATTGCTTAAAACGTTTAGAAGAGTAAATGAATTACCCAATCTATCCCATTCCTTAGCAATTACTGCAGAAATAGCATTAGGAACAGGAAAGACTTCTGGAATAACCGCAGGAGCTTTAAAACCTTATCCAAACGTATAGAATTAGTATCAAGAGGACTAGAATCCTCTATTTCTAAAGCAATTGTACTTCTTTAAGTAAAGAGCGAATAAATTCCATCTTAAATAATATGAGATTTATCAGCATCAATCTCTGAGACAGAATCCTCTGTACCAGAAGAGTCCAAAGAATCAGAATGATGGTGTTCATTTAAAAATTCATCTGTAGAGAGAGAAGATTTAAAAAGACTTTTTACGTTTACTAGAAGGAGAAATAACAGACAAAGCCTTCTTTATGGATCAGGAACATTCTGCACCTTAGATGTTGAGGGAACTGCAACAGGCAATGGTACATCACTAAAGGAAATATTATCTGCATTAACAAGTTTGTCATGACATTTAATACAAACAACAGCTGGAGGAATAGCTACCAAAAGTTTACAGCAGATACACTTAGCTTTGGTAGATCCAGCAGGCAGAGGTTTTTCCTGTAGTATCTTCTGGCTCAGATGCAACGTGAGACATCTTGCAATATGTAAGAGAAAAAACAACATATAAAGCAAAATAGATCAAATTCCTTATAAGACAGTTTCAGGAATGGGAAAAAATGCCAAACATCAAGCTTCTAGCAACCAGAAGCAATGAAAAAATGAGACTGAAATAATGTGGAGACAAAAGCGACGCCCATATTTTTTGGCGCCAAATAAGACGCCCACATTATTGGCGCCTAAATGCTTTTGGCGCCAAAATGACGCCACATCCGGAACGCCGACATTTTTGGCGCAAAATAACGTCAAAAATGACGCAACTTCCGGCGACACGTATGACGCCGGAAACGGAAATGAATTTTTGCGCCAAAAAAGTCCGCGCCAAGAATGACGCAATAAAATGAAGCATTTTCAGCCCCCGCGAGACTAACAGCCCACAGGGAAAAAAGTCAAATTTTTGAGGTAAGAAAAATATGATAATTAAAGCATAATCCCAAATATGAAACTGACTGTCTGGAAATAAGGAAAGTTGAACATTCTGAGTCAGGCAAATAAATGTTTGAATACATATATTTAGAACTTTATAAATAAAGTGCCCAACCATAGCTTAGAGTGTCACAGAAATAAGACTTACCTTACCCCAGGACACTCATCTACATGTTTGTAGAAAGCCAAACCAGTACTGAAACGAGAATCAGTAGAGGAAATGGTAAGTATAAGAGTATATCGTCGATCTGAAAAGGGAGGTAAGAGATGAATCTCTACGAGCCGATAACAGAGAACCTTATGAAATAGACCCCGTAGAAGGAGATCACTGCATTCAATAGGCAATACTCTCCTCACATCCCTCTGACATTCACTGCACGCTGAGAGAAAACCGGGCTCCAACTTGCTGCGGAGCGCATATCAACGTAGAATCTAGCACAAACTTACTTCACCACCTCCATCGGCAGGCAAAGTTTGTAAAACTGATTGGTGGGTGTGGTGAGGGGTGTATTTATAGGCATTTTAAGGTTTGGGAAACTTTTGCCCCTCCTGGTAGGAATGTATATCCCATACGTCACTAGCTCATGGACTCTTGTTAATTACATGAAAGAAAGAATTTTTAAGATGTTAGGAGAGGTTAGCAAAAGTGGGTCTGTTTTTTTCTAGAAAAAAGGCGCGTGAGAGGCGACGTGATTTCTATTATATAAATATATTCAAGGCCCATATACAGAGATGGCGGAAGCTCTGTTTATTCCAAGATATTTTTTCTCTAGTAAGGTGTATCCAGTCCACGGATCATCCATTACTTATGGGATATTCTCACTCCCAACAGGAAGTTGCAAGAGGACCCACAGCAAAGCTGTTATATAGCTCCTCCCCTCACTACCATATCCAGTCATTCTCTTGCAACTCTCAACGCGCATGGAGGTAGTAAGAGGAGAGTGGTGAAAAATAGTTTATTAACTTCAATCAAAAGTTTGTTATTTTAAATAGTACCGGAGTTATGCTATTCTTTCTCAGGCAGAGATAGAAGAAGAATTTGCCTGAGTTTTCTATGATCTTAGCAGGTTGTAACTAAGATCCATTGCTGTTCTCACACATGTCTGAGGAGTGAGGTAACTTCAGAGGGAGAATGGCGTGCAGTTTATTCTGCTATCCGGTATGTTCAGTTATGATTTTTTCTAGGATTGGAAATGCTAGAAAATGCTGCTGTTTCCTGATAAATGTAAGTTAAGCCTGAATACAGTGATTTAATGGTATCATGCTTATTCTCAGGGGTAATACCCTTATAGATATGCTATATAAAACGTTTGCTGGCATGTTTAATCGTTTTTTATATATGCTTGGTGATAAAACTTATTGGGGCCTAATTTTTTCCACATGGCTGGCTGTATTTTGCCTAGAAACAGTTTCCTGAGGCTTTCCACTGTTGTAATATGAGTGGGAGGGGCCTATTTTAGCGCTTTTTTGCGCGGTTATAATTACAGACTGAGACATCCAGTTTTCCTCAGGAGTCCCCTGCATGCTACAGGACATCTCTAAAGAGCCTAAAAACGTTTATTGGGTAAGGTAGGAGCCACAGTAAAGCTGTGGCACTTTGCTGGGACTGTTAAAAAAAAGTCTGTCGTTTTTTTGATCCGTTTTTTGAACTAAGGG
The DNA here is from genome assembly GCF_027579735.1 of Bombina bombina. NCBI lineage: Eukaryota > Metazoa > Chordata > Amphibia > Anura > Bombinatoridae > Bombina > Bombina bombina. Next base: position 1,329,867,545 of record NC_069500.1, on the reverse strand, counting down.
GTTAATCATCCATTTGCAAGTGGGTGCAATGCTCTGTTAGCCTATTACATACACTGTAAAAATTTCGTTTGTGTAACTGCCTTTTTTCACTGTTTTTTTCAAGCACACTGACTGCTGAATCAATAACTCATGTCATGCCCTCAATTATATGATCTATATCATTATAATTTCCCAGATTCACAAGGTATTTTGGGGTAACAAATTAACAACTGGGATTATTCCTAACCTGCAATAAATTTGTGATCAACACAAAGCCAAATAATCTACTCTAGTGAGAATATAATAAGCATGAGTAAAGGTGTTTATCCTTATGATTGCAGAGGTTCAGTATACTTTATATTCAAATTGTATATACCCTATTTACACAACAACCGCGAACTGTCATATCTTGTCATTATAGTGATAAAAGATATATGATTTATCACTCCCCAGGTAGCTACTGTTTTTAATTGCACATCCCTTTATTTTATCTCCTTTTTTTTTGCATATTTAATAAAAGTTATGTTTTAATTATTCAAGCGTACTCCCCTTACCATTTGGTACTCTATCCTTCTATTAAATATACACACGCAGTGTGTCACAGAGGACTACAATAGTGCTATTTGTGTATTCTTTCATGGTCTTTGGGCCCATGTTTTTTCTGAAAGATCATATTATGTCTTTAAAAAATTTATCACCAGAGGAATCTAGCGAGGGGGAAGTTATGCCGACTAACTCTCCCCACGTGTCAGATTCTTTGACTCCCGCTCAAGGGACTCACGCTGAAATGGCGGCAAGTACATCAAGGGCACCCATAGCGTTTACTTTTCAAGACATGGCAGCAGTCATGGATAAGACACTGTCAGCGGTATTAGCCAGACTACCTGAACTTAGAGGTAAGCGAGATAGCTCTGGGGTTAGACGAAATGCAGAGCATACTGACGCTTTAAGAACCATGTCTGATACTGCCTCACAATATGCTGAAGCTGAAGAAGGAGAACTTCAGTCTGTGGGTGATGTTTCTGATTCAGGGAGAATTCCTGATTCTGATATTTCTACATTTAAATTTAAGCTTGAACACCTCCGCGTGTTACTTAAAGAGGTTTTAGCTGCTCTGAATGACTGTGACACAATTGCAGTGCCAGAGAAATTGTGTAGACTGGATAAATACTTTGCAGTACCGGTGTGTACTGATGTTTTCCCAATACCTAAAAGGTTTACAGAAATTATTAATAAGGAATGGGATAGACCAGGTGTGCCGTTCTCTCCCCCTCCTATTTTTAGAAAAATGTTTCCTATAGACGCCACCACACGGGACTTATGGCAGACAGTCCCTAAGGTGGAGGGAGCAGTTTCTACTTTAGCAAAGCGTACTACTATCCCTGTCGAGGACAGTTGTGCTTTTTCAGATCCAATGGATAAAAAATTAGAAGGTTACCTTAAGAAAATATTTTGTCAACAAGGTTTATCCTTCAGCCCCTTGCATGCATTGCCCCTGTCACTGCTGCTGCGGCGTTCTGGTTTGAGTTTCTGGAAGAGGCCTTACAGGTAGCGACTCCATTGGATGACATACTTGGCAAACTTAGGGCACTTAAGCTAGCCAATTCTTTTGTTTCTGATGCCATTGTTCATTTAACTAAACTAACGGCTAAGAATTCTGGTTTTGCTATACAAGCGCGCAGAGCGCTATGGCTCAAATCATGGTCAGCTGACGTGACTACAAAGTCTAAGCTGCTTAACATTCCCTTCAAGGGGCAGACCTTATTCGGGCCTGGTTTGAAGGAGATTATTGCTGATATCACTGGAGGTAAAGGTCATGCCCTTCCTCAGGACAGGTCCAAATCCAGGGCCAAACAGTCTAATTTTCGTGCCTTTCGTAACTCCAAGGCAAGTGCGGCATCAACCTCCTCTAATGCAAGACAAGAGGGAACTGTTGCTCAGTCCAAGGCGGTCTGGAGGCCAAACCAGACTAAGAAACCTGCTGCTGCCCTCCAAGATAGCATGAAGGAACGGCCCCCCTATCCGGTAACGGATCTAGTGGGGGGCAGACTTCCTCTCTTTGCCCAGGCGTGGGCAAGAGATGTTCAGGATCCCTGGGCGTTGGATCTCCTAGTTATGGGAGTGATCCATCCTGTTCCAAAGGAGGAACAAGGACAGGGTTTTTACTCAAATCTGTTTGTGGTTCCCAAGAAAGAGGGAACATTCAGACCAATTTTGGATCTAAAGATCTTAAACAAATTCCTCAGAGTTCCATCATTCAAGATGGAAACTATTCGTACCATGCTACCTATGATCCAGGAGGGTCAATATATGACTACAGTGGATCTAAAGGATGCTTACCTTCACATTCCGATACACAAAGATCATCATCGGTTTCTCATTTTTGCCTTTCTAGACAGGCATTACCAGTTTGTAGCTCTTCCCTTTGGATTAGCTACAGCCCCAAGAATTTTCACGAAGGTTCTAGGGTCACTTCTGGCGGTCCTAAGGCCGCGGGGCATAGCAGTAGCCCCTTATTTAGACGGACATCCTGATACAGGCGTCAAACTTCCAAATTGCCAGGTCTCATACAGACATATTACTGGCATTTCTGAGGTCTCATGGGTGGAAAGTGAACAAGGAAAAGAGTTCTCTATCCCCACTCACAAGAGTTTCCTTCCTAGGGACTCTGATAGATTCTGTAGAAATGAAAATTTACCTGACGGAGTCCAGGTTATCAAAGCTTCTAAATTCCTGCCGGGTTCTTCATTCCATTCCGCGCCCTTCGATGGCTCAGTGTATGGAAGTAATCGGCTTAATGGTAGCGGCAATGGACATAGTGCCGTTTGCACGCTTACATCTCAGACTGCTGCAACTATGCATGCTCAGTCAGTGGAACAGGGATTACACAGATTTGTCTCCTCAACTGAATCTGGACCAAGTGACCAGGGATTCTCTTCTCTGGTGGCTATCGCGGGTCCATCTGTCCAAAGGTATGACCTTTCGCAGGCCAGATTGGACAATTGTAACAACAGATGCCAGCCTTCTAGGTTGGGGTGCAGTCTGGAACTCCCTGAAGGCTCAGGGATTGTGGACTCAGGAGGAGTCTCTCCTTCCAATAAATATTCTGGAAGAGCGATATTCAATGCTCTTCAGGCTTGGCCTCAGTTAGCAACTCTGAGGTACATCAGATTTCAGTCGGATAACATCACGACTGTGGCTTACATCAACCATCAAGGGGGAACAAGAAGTTCCCAAGCGATGTTAGAAGTCTCAAAGATAATTCGCTGGGCAGAGATACACTCCTGCCACCTATCAGCTATCCATATCCCAGGTGTAGAGAACTGGGAGGCGGATTTTCTAAGTCGACAGACTTTTCATCCGGGGGAGTGGGAACTCCATCCGGAGGTGTTTGCACAAGTGATTCATCGCTGGGGCAAACCAGAACTGGATCTCATGGCGTCTCGACAGAACGCCAAGCTTCCTTGTTACGGATCCAGGTCCAGGGACCCCAAGGCGACGCTGATAGATGCTCTAGCAGCGCCCTGGTCTTTCAACCTGGCTTATGTGTTTCCACCGTTTCCTCTGCTCCCCCGACTGATTGCCAAGATCAAGCAGGAGAAAGCATCGGTGATTCTAATAGCGCCTGCGTGGCCACGCAGGACCTGGTATGCAGATCTAGTGGGCATGTCATCATTGCGACCATGGACTCTGCCTCTGAGACAGGACCTTCTACTTCAGGGTTCTTTCCTCCATCCAAATCTAATTTCTCTGAGACTGACTGCATGGAGATTGAACGCTTGATTTATCAAAGCGTGGCTTCTCCGAGTCAGTCATTGATACCTTAATACAGGCACGACAGAGCATCGGTGATTCTAATAGCACCTGCGTGGCCACGCAGGACCTGGTATGCAGATCTAGTGGGCATGTCATCATTGCGACCATGGACTCTGCCTCTGAGACAGGACCTTCTACTTCAGGGTTCTTTCCTCCATCCAAATCTAATTTCTCTGAGACTGACTGCATGGAGATTGAACGCTTGATTTTATCAAAGCGTGGCTTCTCCGAGTCAGTCATTGATACCTTAATACAGGCACGAAAGAGCATCGGTGATTCTAATAGCACCTGCGTGGCCACGCAGGACCTGGTATGCAGATCTAGTGGGCATGTCATCATTGCGACCATGGACTCTGCCTCTGAGACAGGACCTTCTACTTCAGGGTTCTTTCCTCCATCCAAATCTAATTTCTCTGAGACTGACTGCATGGAGATTGAACGCTTGATTTTATCAAAGCGTGGCTTCTCCGAGTCAGTCATTGATACCTTAATACAGGCACGAAAGCCTGTCACTAGGAAAATTTACCATAAGATATTGCGTAAATATCTTTATTGGTGCGAATCCAAGGGTTACTCATGGAGTAAGGTCAGGATTCCCAGGATATTATCTTTTCTCCAAGAAGGCTTGGAAAAAGGTTTATCAGCTAGTTCCTTAAAGGGACAGATTTCTGCTCTGTCTATCCTTTTACACAAGCGTCTGGCAGATGTTCCAGACGTTCAGGCCTTTTGTCAGGCTTTAGTCAGAATCAAGCCTGTGTTCAAACCTGTTGCTCCACCATGGAGCTTAAATTTGGTTCTTAAGGTTCTTCAAGGAGTTCCGTTTGAACCTCTTCATTCCATAGATATAAAGCTTTTATCTTGGAAAGTTCTTTTCTTGGTAGCTATTTCCTCGGCTCGTAGAGTGTCTGAGCTATCTGCCTTACAATGTGATTCTCCTTACCTGATTTTTCATTCTGATAAGGTAGTCCTGCGTACCAAACCTGGGTTTTTACCTAAGGTGGTATCTAACAAGAATATCAATCAAGAGATTGTTATTCCATCCTTGTGTCCCAATCCTTCTTCAAAGAAGGAACGTCTATTACACAATTTGGACGTGGTTCGTTGCTTTAAAGTTTTACTTACAAGCTACTAAAGATTTTCGACAAACATCTGCTTTGTTTGTTGTTTACTCTGGACAGAGGAGAGGTCAAAAGGCTTCGGCAACCTCTCTTTCTTTTTGGCTAAGAAGCATAATACGCTTAGCCTACGAGACTGCTGGACAGCAGCCCCCTGAAAGGATTACAGCTCATTCTACTAGAGCTGTGGCTTCCACTTGGGCCTTTAAAAATGAGGCTTCTGTTGAACAGATTTGCAAGGTGGCGACTTGGTCTTCGCTTCATACTTTTTAAAAATTCTACAAATATGATACTTTTGCTTCTTCGGAGGTTATTTTTGGGAGAAAGGTTTTACAGGCAGTGGTACCTTCCGTTTAAGTACCTGCCTTGTCCCTCCCTTCATCCGTGTACTTTAGCTTTGGTATTGGTATCCCATAAGTAATGGATGATCCGTGGACTGGATACACCTTACTAGAGAAAACACAATTTATGCTTACCTGATAAATTTATTTCTCTAGTGGTGTATCCAGTCCACGGCCCGCCTGTCATTTTAAGGCAGGTTATTTTAAATTTAAACTACAGTCACCACTGCACCCTATGGTTTCTCCTTTCTCTGCTTGTTTTCGGTCGAATGACTGGATATGGTAGTGAGGGGAGGAGCTATATAGACAGCTTTGCTGTGGGTCCTCTTGCAACTTCCTGTTGGGAGTGAGAATATCCCATAAGTAATGGATGATCCGTGGACTGGATACACCACTAGAGAAATAAATTTATCAGGTAAGCATAAATTGTGAGAAGTGGGGGATGCTTGGTTGGGTGTGTACGGAGTGTGTAATTTCATATGTAAAAATAATAATAAATCACAATTGCACCGCCAGCTTGATTGAACAAACAAAAGTTCATAAACTTGCTATGTCAGCGGGTCACCCCAATCTCCCCTGACTATAGCCAAATTCGAATGAAAATGACATGTGTATATGAATATGAAACTCTCCAATGCAGTCAAGTAATATCACTTTTGATTATATTGCAAAGAAACTCACCACAGTCCTGTTAGGTTAATCTTTCTCTTGTATCCAAGTGGTGTTGTTGATATTCTTGTGATGCTGGTGAGTATCCAAGCTGGGAATTGCTAAACCTCCGCAATAGGGGAATTAAAAGGTGTTTGAACTCGCTGAGTGTGCTCACAATGGCCAAACAATTCAAGTCTCACAAACAAAAGACAGTTTGGAGCACCAAAAAAACGAGTGAAAAACAAAAAATTTTTTTTATTTATAACAATAGGGTTACATAACCCCAGGGTAAGAGTGTATAAACAATAAAACGAAAAAACAGAGAACAAAAAGGCTGACCGGTTTCGGCGTGTGCCTTAATCCTAGCCTGCTTAAAAGTGTTAGTAAAATTCACAGCTTAAAAACCCACCTCTGTGTTTCAATTGGGTGTGAAATTCACACCTTTCTAATGGTTGACCAATGTTCAACTTCCTAATTTATCAGACACCTGTGTTGCCTACTGACATCACTAATGTTATTAGGTGTGGCGAAGTCTGTGCAGCCCTCTTAAAGTTTTAACTGTAAACTTTCCTTTGCCGACACACAGACCGCACAAAAGTGCCAATCGTCACATCTAATTTACTGCTGAAACAAATTGTAGTTGTATTTAATTAGACTTATAGCTTATATAAGCAAAATTTGCATTTATCTTTTCCCATTTTTATATCAACATATCTCCGTGTATGTAATGCTGTCTAATATCTTACGTATCTTGAACGTTACAACATCTTAGAATAGAAAAAGTTGTGGGACCTGAGACTGCCTGGGTCTGATAATGCCCACTATCCCTTTGTGTACAAACTTTCATAGCAAAAAAGGGATTTGATTGCAGCTGTTCGAGGATGCGTGTGTATTTGTTTACATGAGTGACGTGTGAATCACAATCCCTTTTTTGCTATGAAAGTTTGTACACAAAGGGATAGTGGGCATTATCAGACCCAGGCAGTCTCAGGTCCCACAACTTTTTCTATTCTAAGATGTTGTAACGTTCAAGATACGTAAGATATTAGACAGCATTACATACACGGAGATATGTTGATATAAAAATGGGAAAAGATAAATGCAAATTTTGCTTATATAAGCTATAAGTCTAATTAAATACAACTACAATTTGTTTCAGCAGTAAATTAGATGTGACGATGGGCACTTTTGTGCGGTCTGTGTGTCGGCAAAGGAAAGTTTACAGTTAAAACTTTAAGAGGGCTGCACAGACTTCGCCACACCTAATAACATTAGTGATGTCTGTAGGCAACACAGGTGTCTGATAAATTAGGAAGTTGAACATTGGTCAACCATTAGAAAGGTGTGAATTTCACACCCAATTGAAACACAGAGGTGGGTTTTAAGCTGTGAATTTTACTAACACTTTTAAGCAGGCTAGGATTAAGGCACACGCCGAAACCGGTCAGCCTTTTTTGTTCTCTGTTTTTTTCGTTTTATGTTTATACACTCTTACCCTGGGGTTATGTAACCCTATTGTTATAAATAAAAAAAAAATTTGTTTTTCACTCGTTTTTTTGGTGCTCCAAACTGTCTTTTGTTTGTGAAGCATAAATTGTGTTTTCTTTCATGTAATTAGCAAGAGTCCATGAGCTAGTGACGTATGGGATATACATTCCTACCAGGAGGGGCAAAGTTTCCCAAACCTCAAAATGCCTATAAATACACCCCCACCACACCCACAAATCAGTTTTACAAACTTTGCCTCCTATGGAGGTGGTGAAGTAAGTTTGTGCTAGATTCTACGTTGATATGCGCTCCGCAGCAGGTTGGAGCCCGGTTTTCCTCTCAGCGTGCAGTGAATGTCAGAGGGATGTGAGGAGAGTATTGCCTATTTGAATTCAATGATCTCCTTCTACGGGGTCTATTTCATAGGTTCTCTGTTATCGGTCGTAGAGATTCATCTCTTACCTCCCTTTTCAGATCGACGATATACTCTTATAAATATACCATTACCTCTGCTGATTTTCGTTTCAGTACTGGTTTGGCTTTCTACAAACATGTAGATGAGTGTCCTGGGGTAAGTAAGTCTTATTTTCTGTGACACTCTAAGCTATGGTTGGGCACTTTTATATAAAGTTCTAAATATATGTATTCAAACATTTATTTGCCTTGACTCAGGATGTTCAACGTTCCTTATTTCAGACAGTCAGTTTCATATTTGGGATAATGCATATGAATAAATAAAAAATTTTCTTACCTTAAAATTTGACTTTTTTCCCTGTGGGCTGTTAGGCTCGCGGGGGCTGAAAATGCTTCATTTTATTGCGTCATTCTTGGCGCGGACTTTTTTGGCGCAAAAATTTTTTCTGTTTCCGGCGTCATACGTGTCGCCGGAAGTTGCGTCATTTTTTGACGTTTTTTTTGCGCCAAAAGTGTCGGCGTTCCGGATGCGGCGTCATTTTTTGGTGCCAAAAGCATTTAGGCGCCAAATAATGTGGGCGTCTTTTTTGGCGCTAAAAAATATGGCGTCACTATTGTCTCCACATTATTTAAGTCTCATTGTTTATTGCTTCTGGTTGCTAGAAGCTTGTTCACTGGCATTTTTTCCCATTCCTGAAACTGTCATTTAAGGAATTTGATCAATTTTGCTTTATATGTTGTTTTTTCTATTACATATTGCAAGATGTCCCAGATTGACACTGAGTCAGAAGATACTTCTGGAAAAACGCTGCCTGGTGCTGGATCTACCAAAGTTAAGTGTATCTGCTGTAAACTTGTGGTATCTATTCCTCCAACTGTTGTTTGTAATGAATGTCATGACAAACTTGTTAATGCAGATAATATTTCCTTTAGTAATGTTACATTACCTGTTGCTGTTCCATCAACATTTAATACTCAGGGTGTTCCTGTTAACATAAGAGATTTTGTTTCTAAATCCATTAAGAAGGCTATGTCTGTTATTCCTCCTTCTAGTAAACGTAAAAGGTCTTTTAAAACTTCTCATTTTTCAGATGAATTTTTAAATGAACATCATCATTCTGATTCTGATAATGGTTCCTCTGGTTCAGAGGATTCTGTCTCAGAGATTGATGCTGATAAATCTTCATATTTTTTCAAAATGGAATTTATTCGTTCTTTACTTAAAGAAGTCTTAATTGCATTAGAAATAGAGGATTCTGGTCCTCTTGATACTAAATCTAAACGTTTAAATAAGGTTTTTAAATCTCCTGTAGTTATTCCAGAAGTTTTTCCTGTCCCTGATGCTATTTCTGAAGTAATCTCCAGGGAATGGAATAATTTGGGTAATTCATTTACTCCTTCTAAACGTTTTAAGCAATTATATCCTGTGCCATCTGACAGATTGGAATTTTGGGACAAAATCCCTAAAGTTGATGGGGCTGTCTCTACTCTTGCTAAACGTACTACTATTCCTACGGCAGATAGTACTTCCTTTAAGGATCCTTTAGATAGGAAGATTGAATCCTTTCTAAGAAAGCTTACTTATGTTCAGGTAATCTTCTTAGACCTGCTATATCTTTAGCGGATGTTGCTGCAGCTTCAACTTTTTGGTTAGAAGCTTTAGCGCAACAAGTAACAGATCATAATTCTCATAGCATTGTTAATCTTCTTCAACATGCTAATAATTTTATTTGTGATGCCATCTTTGATATCATTAGGGTTGATGTCAGTTATATGTCTCTAGCTATTTTAGCTAGAAGAGCTTTATGGCTTTAAACTTGGAATGCTGATATGTCTTCTAAGTCAACTTTGCTTTCCCTTTCTTTCCAGGGTAATCAATTATTTGGTTCTCAGTTGGATTCTATTATCTCAACTGTTACTGGAGGGAAAGGAACTTTTTTACCACAGGATAAAAAATCTAAAGGTAAATTTAGGTCTAATAATCGTTTTCGTTCCTTTCGTCACAATAAGGAACAAAAGCCTGATCCTTCACCCACAGGAGCGGTATCAGTTTGGAAACCATCTCCAGTCTGGACTAAATCCAAGGCTTTTAGAAAACCAAAGCCAGCTCCCAAGTCCACATGAAGGTGCGGCCCTCATTCCAGCCCAGCTGGTAGGGGGCAGATTACGATTTTTCAAAGAAATTTGGATCAATTCAATTCACAATCTTTGGATTCAAAACATTGTTTCAGAAGGGTACAGAATTGGCTTCAAGATAAGGCCTCCTGCAAGAGATTTTTTCTTTCCCGTGTCCCAGTAAATCCAGCGAAGGCTCAAGCATTTCTGAAATGTGTTTCAGATCTAGAGTTGGCTGGAGTAATTATGCCAGTTCCAGTTCTGGAACAGGGGCTGGGGTTTTATTCAAATCTCTTCATTGTACCAAAGAAGGAGAATTCCTTCAGACCAGTTCTGGATCTAAAAATGTTGAATCGTTATGTAAGGATACCAACATTCAAAATGGTAACTATAAGGACTATCCTGCCTTTTGTTCAGCAAGGGCATTATATGTCCACAATAGATTTACAGGATGCATATCTGCATATTCCGATTCATCCAGATCACTATCAGTTTCTGAGATTCTCTTTCCTAGACAAGCATTACCAGTTTGTGGCTCTGCCGTTTGGCCTAGCAACAGCTCCAAGAATTTTTACAAAGGTTCTCTGTGCCCTTCTGTCTGTAATCAGAGAACAGGGTATTGTGGTATTTCCTTATTTGGACGATATCTTGGTACTTGCTCAGTCTTTACATTTAGCAGAATCTCATACGAATCGACTTGTGTTGTTTCTTCAAGATCATGGTTGGAGGATCAATTTACCGAAAAGTTCATTGATTCCTCAAACAAGAGTAACCTTTTTAGGTTTCCAGATAGATTCAGTGTCCATGACTCTGTCTCTGACAGACAAGAGACGTCTAAAATTTATCTCAGCTTGTCGAAACCTTCAATCACAATCATTCCCTTCGGTAGCCTTATGCATGGAAATTCTAGGTCTTATGACTGCTGCATCGGACGCGATCCCCTTTGCTCGTTTTCACATGCGACCCCTTCAGCTCTGTATGCTTAACCAGTGGTGCAGGGATTACACAAAGATATCTCAATTAATATCTTTAAAACCGATTGTACGTCACTCTCTGACGTGGTGGACAGATCACCATCGTTTAGTTCAGGGGGCTTCTTTTGTTCTTCCAACCTGGACTGTAATTTCAACAGATGCAAGTCTGACAGGTTGGGGAGCTGTTTTGGGGTCTCTGACAGCACAAGGGGTTTGGGAATTTCAGGAGGTGAGATTACCAATCAATATTTTGGAACTCCGTGCAATTTTCAGAGCTCTTCAGTCATGGCCTCTTCTAAAGAGAGAATCGTTCATTTGTTTTCAGACAGACAATGTCACAACTGTGGCATACATCAATCATCAAGGAGGGACTCACAGTCCTCTGGCTATGAAAGAAGTATCTTGGATACTGGTATGGGCGGAATCCAGCTCCTGTCTAGTTTCTGCGGTTCATATCCCAGGTATAGACAATTGGGAAGCGGATTATCTCAGTCGCCAAACGTTACATCCGGGCGAATGGTCTCTTCACCCAGAGGTATTTCTTCATATTGTTCAAATGTGGGGACTTCCAGAAATAGATCTGATGGCTTCTCATCTAAACAAGAAACTTCCCAGGTATCTGTCCAGATCCAGGGATCCTCAAGCGGAAGCAGTGGATGCATTGTCACTTCCTTGGAAGTATCATCCTGCCTATATCTTTCCGCCTCTAGTTCTTCTTCCAAAAGTAATCTCCAAGATTCTGAAGGAATGTTCGTTTGTTCTGCTGGTGGCTTCAGCATGACCTCACAGGTTTTGGTATGCGGATCTTGTCCGGATGGCCTCCTGCCAGCCGTGGACTCTTCCGTTAAGACCAGACCTTCTGTCGCAAGGTCCTTTTTTCCATCAGGATCTCAAATCCTTAAATTTAAAGGTATGGAGATTGAACGCTTGATTCTTAGTCAAAGAGGTTTCTCTGACTCTGTGATTAATACTATGTTACAGGCTCGTAAATCTGTATCTAGGAAGATATATTATAGAGTCTGGAAGACTTACATTTCTTGGTGTCTTTCTCATCATTTTTCCTGGCATTCTTTTAGAATTCCGAGAATTTTACAGTTTCTTCAGGATGGTTTGGATAAAGGTTTGTCTGCAAGTTCCTTGAAAGGACAAATCTCTGCTCTTTCTGTTCTTTTTCACAGAAAGATTGCTAATCTTCCTGATATTCATTGTTTTGTACAAGCTTTGGTTCGTATAAAACCTGTCATTAAGTCAATTTCTCCTCCTTGGAGTTTGAATTTGGTTCTGGGGACTCTTCAAGCTCCTCCGTTTGAACCTATGCATTCATTGGACATTAAATTACTTTCTTGGAAAGTTTTGTTTCTTTTGGCCATCTCTTCTGCTAGAAGAGTTTCTGAATTATCTGCTCTTTTTTGTGAGTCTCCTTTTCTGATTTTTCATCAGGATAAGGCGGTGTTGCGAACTTCTTTTAAATTTTTACCTAAGGTTGTGAATTCTAACAACATTAGTAGAGAAATTGTGGTTCCTTCATTATGTCCTAATCCTAAGAATTCTAAGGAGAGATCATTGCATTCTTTGGATGTAGTTAGAGCTTTGAAATATTAAGTTGAAGCTACTAAGAATTTCCGAAAGACTTCTAGTCTATTTGTTATCTTTTCTGGTTCTAGGAAAGGTCAGAAGGCCTCTGCCATTTCTTTGGCATCTTGGTTGAAATCTTTAATTCATCATGCTTATGTCGAGTCTGGTAAAACTCCGCCTCAAAGGATTACAGCTCATTCTACTAGGTCAGTTTCTACTTCCTGGGCATTTAGGAATGAAGCTTCGATTGATCAGATTTGCAAAGCAGCAACTTGGTCTTCTTTGCATACTTTTACTAAATTCTACCATTTTGATGTGTTTTCTTCTTCTGAAGCAGTTTTTGGTAGAAAAGTACTTCAGGCAGCTGTTTCAGTTTGATTCTTCTGCTTATAATTTCAGTTTTCTTTCATGTAATTAGCAAGAGTCCATGAGCTAGTGACGTATGGGATATACATTCCTACCAGGAGGGGCAAAGTTTCCCAAACCTCAAAATGCCTATAAATACACCCCTCACCACACCCACAATTCAGTTTTACAAACTTTGCCTCCGATGGAGGTGGTGAAGTAAGTTTGTGCTAGATTCTACGTTGATATGCGCTCCGCAGCAAGTTGGAGCCCGGTTTTTCCTCTCAGCGTGCAGTGAATGTCAGAGGGATGTGAGGAGAGTATTGCCTATTTGAATGCAGTGATCTCCTTCTAAGGGGTCTATTTCATAGGTTCTCTGTTATCGGTCGTAGAGATTCATCTCTTACCTCCCTTTTCAGATCAACGATATACTCTTATATATACCATTACCTCTGCTGATTCTCGTTTCAGTACTGGTTTGGCTATCTGCTATATGTAGATGAGTGTCCTGGGGTAAGTAAGTCTTATTTTCTGTGACACTCCTAGCTATGGTTGGGCACTTTGTTTATAAAGTTCTAAATATATGTATTCAAACATTTATTTGCCTTGACTCAGAATGTTCAACTTTCCTTATTTTTAGACAGTCAGTTTCATATTTGGGATAATGCATTTTAATTTAACATTTTTTCTTACCTTAAAATTTGACGTTTTCCCTGTGGGCTGTTAGGCTTGCGGGGGCTGAAAATGCTTCATTTTATTGCGTCATTCTTGGCGCGGACTTTTTTGGCGCAAAAATTCTATTTCCGTTTCCGGCGTCATACGTGTCGCCGGAAGTTGCGTCATTTTTTGACGTTATTTTTGCGCCAAAAATGTCGGCGTTCCGGATGTGGCGTCCATTTTTGGCGCCAAAAAGCATTTAGGCGCCAAATAATGTGGGCGTCTTATTTGGCGCGAAAAAATATGGGCGTCACTTTTGTCTCCACATTATTTAAGTCTCATTTTTTATTGCTTCTGGTTGCTAGAAGCTTGTTCTTTGGCATTTCTTTCCCATTCCTGAAACTGTCATTTAAGGAATTTGATCAATTTTGCTTTATATATATGTTGTTTTTTCTCTTACATATTGCAAGATGTCTCACGTTGCATCTGAGTCAGAAGATACTACAGGAAAATCGCTGTCAAATGCTGAATCTACCAAAGCTAAGTGTATCTGCTGTAAACTTTTGGTAGCTATTCCTCCAGCTGTTGTTTGTATTGATTGTCATGACAAACTTGTTAAAGCAGATAATATTTCCTTTAGTAAAGTACCATTGCCTGTTGCAGTTCCTTCAACATCTAAGGTGCAGAATGTTCCTGATAATATAAGAGATTTTGTTTCTGAATCCATAAAGAAGGCTATGTCTGTTATTTCTCCTTCTAGTAAACGTAAAAAATCTTTTAAAACTTCTCTCCCTACAGATGAATTTTTAAATGAACATCATCATTCTGATTCTGATGATTCCTCTGGTTCAGAGGATTCTGTCTCAGAGGTTGATGCTGATAAATCTTCATATTTATTTAAAATGGAATTTATTCGTTCTTTACTTAAAGAAGTACTAATTGCTTTAGAAATAGAGGATTCTGGTCCTCTTGATACTAATTCTAAACGTTTAGATAAGGTATTTAAAGCTCCTGTGGTTATTCCAGAAGTTTTTCCTGTTCCTAATGCTATTTCTGCAGTAATTTCCAAAGAATGGGATAATTTGGGTAATTCATTTACTACTCCTAAACGTTTTAAGCAATTATATCCTGTGCCGTCTGACAGATTAGAATTTCGGGACAAGATCCCTAAAGTTGATGGGGCTATTTCTACCCTTGCTAAACGTACTACTATTCCTACGTCAGATGGTACTTCGTTTAAGGATCCTCTAGATAGGAAAATTGAATCCTTTCTAAGAAAAGCTTATCTGTGTTCAGGTAATCTTCTTAGACCTGCTATATCTTTGGCTGATGTTGCTGCAGCTTCAACTTTTTGGTTGGAAACTTTAGCGCAACAAGTAACACATCGTGATTCTCATGATATTATTATTCTTCTACAGCATGCTAATAATTTTATCTGTGATGCCATTTTTGATATTATCAGAGTTGATGTCAGGTTTATGTCTCTAGCTATTTTAGCTAGAAGAGCTTTATGGCTTAAAACTTGGAATGCTGATATGGCTTCTAAATCAACTTTACTTTCCATTTCTTTCCAGGGTAACAAATTATTTGGTTCTCAGTTGGATTCCATTATTTCAACTGTTACTGGTGGGAAAGGAACTTTTTTACCACAGGATAAAAAATCTAAAGGTAAAAACAGGGCTAATAATCGTTTTCGTTCGTTTCAACAAAGAACAAAAGCCTGATCCTTCATCCTCAGGAGCAGTTTCAGTTTGGAGACCATCTCCAGTCTGGAATAAATCCAAGCCAGCTAGAAAGGCAAAGCCTGCTTCTAAGTCCACATGAAGGTGCGGCCCTCATTCCAGCTCAGCTGGTAGGGGGCAGGTTACGTTTTTTCAAGGAAATTTGGATCAATTCTGTTCACAATCTTTGGATTCAGAGCATTGTTTCAGAAGGGTACAGAATTGGTTTCAAGTTGAGACCTCCTGCAAAGAGATTTTTTCTTTCCCGTGTCCCAGTAAATCCAGTAAAAGCTCAAGCATTTCTGAAATGTGTTTCAGATCTAGAGTTGACTGGAGTAATTATGCAAGTTCCAGTTCCGGAACAGGGGATGGGGTTTTATTCAAATCTCTTCATTGTACCAAAGAAGGAGAATTCTTTCAGACCAGTTCTGGATCTAAAAATATTGAATCGTTATGTAAGGATACCAACGTTTAAGATGGTAACTGTAAGGACTATCTTACCTTTTGTTCAGCAAGGGAATTATATGTCCACAATAGATTTACAGGATGCATATCTGCATATTCCGATTCATCCAGATCATTATCAGTTCCTGAGATTCTCGTTTCTGGACAAGCATTACCAGTTTGTGGCTCTGCCGTTTGGCCTAGCTACAGCTCCAAGAATTTTTACAAAGGTTCTCGGTGCCCTGCTGTCTGTAATCAGAGAACAGGGTATTGTGGTATTTCCTTATTTGGACGATATCTTGGTACTTGCTCAGTCTTTACATTTAGCAGAATCTCATACGAATCGACTTGTGTTGTTTCTTCAAGATCATGGTTGGAGGATCAATTTACCAAAAAGTTCTTTGATTCCTCAGACAAGGGTAACCTTTCTGGGTTTCCAGATGGATTCAGTGTCCATGACTCTGTCTTTAACAGACAAGAGACGTCTAAAGTTGATTGCAGCTTGTCGAAACCTTCAGTCACAATCATTCCCTTCGGTAGCCTTATGCATGGAAATTCTAGGTCTTATGACTGCTGCATCGGACACGATCCCCTTTGCTCGTTTTCACATGCGACCTCTTCAGCTCTGTATGCTGAAGCAATGGTGCAAGGATTACACGAAGATATCTCAATTAATATCTTTAAAACCGATTGTTCGACACTCTCTAACATGGTGGACAGATCACCATCGTTTAATTCAGGGGGCTTCTTTTGTGCTTCCGACCTGGACTGTAATTTCAACAGATGCAAGTCTCACAGGTTGGGGAGCTGTGTGGGGATCTCTGACGGCACAAGGAGTTTGGGAATCTCAGGAGGTGAGATTACCGATCAATATTTTGTAACTCCGTGCAATTTTCAGAGCTCTTCAGTTTTGGCCTCTTCTGAAGAGAGAATCGTTCATTTGTTTTCAGACAGACAATGTCACAACTGTGGCATACATCAATCATCAAGGAGGGACTCACAGTCCTCTGGCTATGAAAGAAGTATCTCGAATTTTGGTTTGGGCGGAATCCAGCTCCTGTCTAATCTCTGCGGTTCATATCCCAGGTGTAGACAATTGGGAAGCGGATTATCTCAGTCGCCAAACGTTGCATCCGGGCGAATGGTCTCTTCACCCAGAGGTATTTCTTCAGATTGTTCAAATGTGGGAACTTCCAGAAATAGATCTGATGGCGTCCCATCTAAACAAGAAACTTCCCAGGTATCTGTCCAGATCCCGGGATCCTCAGGCGGAGGCAGTGGATGCATTATCACTTCCTTGGAAGTATCATCCTGCCTATATCTTTCCGCCTCTAGTTCTTCTTCCAAGAGTAATCTCCAAGATTCTGAAGGAATGCTCGTTTGTTCTGCTGGTAGCTCCGGCATGGCCTCACAGGTTTTGGTATGCGGATCTTGTCCGGATGGCCTCTTGCCAACCGTGGACTCTTCCGTTAAGACCAGACCTTCTGTCACAAGGTCCTTTTTTCCATCAGGATCTGAAATCCTTAAATTTAAAGGTATGGAGATTGAACGCTTGATTCTTGGTCAAAGAGGTTTCTCTGACTCTGTGATTTATACTATGTTACAGGCTCGTAAATCTGTATCTCGAGAGATATATTATAGAGTCTGGAAGACTTATATTTCTTGGTGTCTTTCTCATCATTTTTCCTGGCATTCTTTTAGAATACCGAGAATCTTACATTTCCTTCAGGATGGTTTAGATAAGGGTTTGTCCGCAAGTTCTTTGAAAGGACAAATCTCTGCTCTTTCTGTTCTTTTTCACAGAAAGATTGCTATTCTTCCTGATATTCATTGTTTTGTACAAGCTTTGGTTCGTATAAAACCTGTCATTAAGTCAATTTCTCCTCCTTGGAGTTTGAATTTGGTTCTGGGAGCTCTTCAAGCTCCTCCGTTTGAACCTATGCATTCATTGGACATTAAATTACTTTCTTGGAAAGTTTTGTTCCTTTTGGCCATCTCTTCTGCCAGAAGAGTTTCTGAATTATCTGCTCTTTCTTGTGAGTCTCCTTTTCTGATTTTTCATCAGGATAAGGCGGTGTTGCGAACTTCTTTTGAATTTTTACCTAAAGTTGTGAATTCCAAAAACATTAGTAGAGAAATTGTGGTTCCTTCATTATGTCCTAATCCTAAGAATTCTAAGGAGAAATCGTTGCATTCTTTGGATGTTGTTAGAGCTTTGAAATATTATGTTGAAGCTACGAAATCTTTCCGTAAGACTTCTAGTTTATTTGTTATCTTTTCCGGTTCTAGAAAAGGCCAGAAAGCTTCTGCCATTTCTTTGGCATCTTGGTTGAAATCTTTAATTCATCTTGCCTATGTTGAGTCGGGTAAAACTCCGCCTCAGAGAATTACAGCTCATTCTACTAGGTCAGTTTCTACTTCCTGGGCGTTTAGGAATGAAGCTTCGGTTGACCAGATCTGCAAAGCAGCAACTTGGTCCTCTTTGCATACTTTTACTAAATTCTACCATTTTGATGTATTTTCTTCTTCTGAAGCAGTTTTTGGTAGAAAAGTACTTCAGGCAGCGGTTTCAGTTTGAATCTTCTGCTTATGTTTTTCGTTAAACTTTATTTTTGGTGTGGATTATTTTCAGCAGGAATTGGCTGTCTTTATTTTATCCCTCCCTCTCTAGTGACTCTTGTGTGGAAAGATCCACATCTTGGGTAGTCATTATCCCATACGTCACTAGCTCATGGACTCTTGCTAATTACATGAAAGAAAACATAATTTATGTAAGAACTTACCTGATAAATTCATTTCTTTCATATTAGCAAGAGTCCATGAGGCCCGCCCTTTTTTTGTGGTGGTTATGATTTTGTATAAAGCACAATTATTCCAATTCCTTATTTTATATGCTTTCGCACTTTATCACCCCACTTCTTGGCTATTCGTTAAACTGAATTGTGGGTGTGGTGAGGGGTGTATTTATAGGCATTTTGAGGTTTGGGAAACTTTGCCCCTCCTGGTAGGAATGTATATCCCATACGTCACTAGCTCATGGACTCTTGCTAATATGAAAGAAATGAATTTATCAGGTAAGTTCTTACATAAATTATGTTTTTATGACAAAAGGTCACAATTTAGGGCTGGAAGAAAGGAGATTTAATCTCCAGCGACGTAAACATTTTTTCACTGTGAGAGCAATCAAATTGTGGAACTCATTACCTAAGGAGGTAGTAAATGCCAATACTTTAGATACATTTTAAATGGTTTACATACATTTTTGTCTAGAAACAGAATTCAGGGATAATATTGCTTGTGTTAAGTGGGTCTCTTTTTTTATGGTATTAATGTATGCTTAACTGGAGCTATTATTGTAAGTGTATTAAGATTTGTAAAAATCAACTAGCAGGTAAAGGATAGAACTCTTTAAACCAGGTCCCTGGGTTCTGAATTTAGTTTCTCAGGGATATCGAATAGGATTCAAAACAAGGTCTCCCAGAGGAAGGTTTTTTTTCTGTCCATTGTTCTAAGGAATCCTCTAAATGCTTGTTTCTTTGATGTAATTGGCAAGAGTCCATGAGCTAGTGACATATGGGATATACAATCCTACCAGGAAGAGCAAAGTTTCCCAAACCTCAAAATGTGTATAAATACACCCCTCACCACACCCACAATTCAGTTTTACAAACTTTGCCTCCTATGGAGGTGGTGAAGTAGTTTGTGCTTAGATTCTACGTTGATATGCGCTTCTCAGCATTTTGAAGCCCGATTCCGCTCAGAGTACAGTGAATGTCAGAGGGATGTGAAGGGAGTATCACCTATTGAATGCAATGGTTTTCCTCGCGGGAGATCTATTTCATAGGTTCTGTTATCGGTCATAGAGATTCATCTCCAACCTCCCTTATTCAGATTGACGATATACTCTTATTCCATTACCTCTACTGATAACTGTTTCAGTACTGGTTTGGCTATCTGCTATATGTGGATGGGTGTCTTTCGGTAAGTATTTTCATAACTCAAGACTCTCAGCTATGGTTTGGCACTTTATGCATTAATATAAAGTTCTAAATATATGTATTGTACTTATATTTGCCATGAGTCAGGTTTATGTATATTTCCTTTTGCAGACTATCAGTTTCATATTTGGGGAAAAACATATTTAGGGGGGAAAAAAATAGTCTTTTCTCAATTGACTGCTTTTTCATTATTAGGGCGCAAAATGCCAAAGTTTGTGTCATTCTTGGTGCAAGAATTTTTTTGGTTCAAAGGTACGTCCGATGACGCAAATTCGTAATTTCCGGCGTCTTAGTTGACACAGAGTTCCTTGCACATGTTTGCGTCTACAATGTCACGCGTGTGTCATTTCCGGATGTTGTTAGCGGCAAAAAAAAATCAGTTTGCATTGTGCGTCATACTTGGCGCGAAACAATTTCATTATTTAAAACCCATTCCTATATGCCTCTTGCCTTTTTCTATGTCAGAGGGCTATGCTGTTTGCAATTTTTTTTCCCCATTCCTGAAACTGCCATATAAGGAAATTGATAATTTTGCTTTATATGTTGTTTTTTCTCTTACATTTACAAGATGTCTCAATCTGATCCTGTCTCCGAAACCACTGTTGGAACCCTGCTGCCTGATAACAATTCTACCAAAGCTAAGTGCATTTGTTTTAAACTTGTGGAGTTTATATCTCCAGCTGTGGTATGTAATAGTTGTCATGATAAGTTTTTACATGCAGAGAATGTGTCCATCAGTAATAGTAAAATGCCTGTTGTTCCTTCAACATCTAATGTACATGATATACCTGTGAATATAAAAGATTTTATTGCTGATGCGATTCAGAAGGCTTTGTCTGCCATCACGCCTTCTAATAAACGTAAAAGGTCTTTTAAAACTTCTTATAAAGTTGATGAATTTTCAAATGACTGACAACATACTGAATTATCCTCCTCTGATGAGGATCTATCTGATTTAGAAGATCCTTCCTCAGATATTGACACTGACAAATCTACTTATTTATTTAAAATGGAGTATATTCGTTCCTTGTTAAGAGGTGTTGATTACATTGGATATTGAGGAAACTAGTCCTCTTGATATTAAAACTAGTAAATGTTTAAATTCTGTTTATAAACCTCCTGTGGTTACTCCAGAGGTTTTTCCAGTTCCTGATGCTATTTCGGATATGATTTCTAAGGAATGGAGTAGGCCTGGTACTTCTTTTTTTCCTTCAAGGTTTAAAAAAATCGTATCCTTTGCCAGCAGTTAGATTGGAGTTTTGGGAAAAGATCCCCAAAGTTAATGGGGCTATTTCAACTCTTGCTAAACGTACTACTATTCCTATGGAAGATAGTACTTCTTTTAAAGACCCTTTAGATAGGAAACTTGAATCTTATCTAAGGAAAGCTTATTTATATTCTGGCTATCTTCTCAGGCCTGCCATTTCTATGGCTGATGTTGCAGCTGCATCAACATTTTGGTTGGAAAGCTTAGCGCAACAGGAAATGGATCCCGATTTGTCTAGCATTGTTCGCTTGCTTCAACATGCTAATCATTTTATCTGTGATGCCATTTTTTATATCAAAATTGAGGTTAAATCTGTCTTTAGCTATTTTAGCTAGAAGAGCTTTGTGGCTCAAATATTGGAATGCTTACATGGTATCTGTCTAGATTACTATCTATTTCTTTCCAAGGTAATAAGTTATTTGGTTCTCAGTTGGATTCGATTATTTCAACTGTCACTGGGGGGAAGGGAGTTTATTTGCCTCAGGATAAAAGACTTAAGGGTAAATCTAAAGCTTCTAACCGTTTTCGTTCCTTTTGACAAAATAAGGAACAGAAACCTAATCCTTCCCCCAAAGAATCTGGTTCCAATTGGAAACCTCCTTCAAGTTGGAGTAAATCCAAACCGTTAAAGAAATCATAGCCAGCCCCCAAGTCTGCTTCAAGGTGCGGCCCTCATTCCAGCTCAGCTGGTCAGGGGCAGATTAAGATTCTTCCAAAACATTTGGGCAGATTCTGTCCAAAATCAATGGATTCAGACTCAGAGTTTTGTCTCTCAAGGGTACCGAATAGGATTCAGAGTAAGACCTCCTGTGCGAAGATTTTTTCTCTTGCGCATTCCAGCAAACCCAGTAAAGGCTCAGGCTTTCCTGAAGTGTGTTTCAGACCTGGAGTTATCAGGGGTAATAATGCCAGTTCCGTTTCAGGAACAGGGTCTGGGGTTTTATTCAAATCTATTCATTGTCCCAAAGAAAAAAAATTAATTCAGACCAGTTTTGGATCTAAAGATTTTGAGTCGATATGTAAGAGTACCAACTTTCAAAATGGTGACTATAAGGACTATTCTGCCTTTTGTTCAGCAAGGGCATTATATGTCCACAATATAGACTTACAGGATGCATATCTTCATATTCCGATTCATCCAGATCACTATCCGTTCCTGAGATTCTCTTTTCTCTTGTTAAGTGTATCCAGTCCACGGATCATCCATTACTTGTGGGATATTCTCCTTCCCAACAGGAAGTTGCAAGAGGATCACCCACAGCAGAGCTGCTATATAGCTCCTCCCCTCACTGCCATATCCAGTCATTCTCTTGCAACTCTCAACAAAGATGGACGTAGTAAGAGGAGTGTGGTGTATTATAGTTAGTTTTTAACTTCAATCAAAAGTTTATTTTAAATGGTACCGGAGTGTACTGTTTTCTCACAGGCAGCATTAGAAGAAGAATCTGCCTGTGATTTCTATGATCTTAGCAGAAGTAACTAAGATCCATTGCCGTTCTCACATATTCTGAGGAGTGAGGTAACTTCAGAGGGGGAATGGCGTGCAGGTTTTCCTGCAAAAAGGTATGTGCAGTTAACATATTTCTAGGGATGGAATTTGCTAGAAAAATGCTGCTGATACCGGATTAAAGTAAGTTGAGCCTAAATGCAGTGATTTAATAGCGACTGGTATCAGGCTTATTAACAGAGATACATACTCTTATAAAAGTGTAATATAAAATGTTTGCTGGCATGTTAATCGTTTTTATATATGTTTGGTGACAAAACTTATTGGGGCCTAGTTTTTCTCCACATGGCTGGCTTGATTTTTGCCTAGAAACAGTTTCCTGAGGCTTTCCACTGTTGTAATATGAGTGGGAGAGGCCTATTTTGGCGCTTTTCTGCGCAGCTGAAATTACAGACAGAGACACTCAGCTTCCTTCTGCATGATACAGGACATCTCTGAAGGGCTCAAAAGGCTTCAGAAGACGTGTTTGAGGAGGGTAACAACCACAGTAGACCTGTGGCAGTTGTGACTGTGTTTAAAAACGTTTTTGTCATTTATTAATCCGTTTTTGGTATTAAGGGGTTAATCATCCATTTGCAAGTGGGTGTAATGCTCTGCTAACTTGTTACATACACTGTAAAAATTTCGTTAGTGTAACTGACAAAATTTGAAATAACAGTGAAAAAAGGCAATTTGTTTCTCTTAAAGGCACAGTAACGTTTTTTTATATTGCTTGTTAACTTGGTTTAAAGTGTTTTCCAAGCTTGCTAGTCTCATTGCTAGTCTGTACAAACATGTCTGACACAGAGGAAACTACTTGTTCATTATGTTTAAAAGCCATGGTGGAGCCCCATAGGAGAATGTGTACTAAATGTATTGATTTCACCTTAAACAGTAAAGATCAGTCTTTATCTATAAAAGAAATGTCACCAGAGGGGTCTGTCGAGGGGGAAGTTATGCCGACTAACTCTCCCCACGTGTCGGACCCTTCGCCTCCCGCTCAAGGGACGCACGCTAATATGGCGCCAAGTACATCAGGGACGCCCATAGTGATTACTTTGCAGGACATGGCTGCAATTATGAATAATACCCTGTCACAGGTATTAGCCAGATTGCCTGAATTGAGAGGCAAGCGCGATAGCTCTGGGGTTAGACGACATACAGAGCGCGTAGATGCTGTAAGAGCCATGTCTGATACTGCGTCACAATATGCAGAACCTGAGGACGGAGAGCATCAGTCTGTGGGTGACGTCTCTGAATCGGGGAGACCTGATTCAGAGATTTCTAATTTTAAATTTAAGCTTGAGAACCTCCGTGTATTGCTTGGGGAGGTATTAGCTGCTCTGAATGACTGTGACACACTTGCAGTGCCAGAGAAATTGTGTAGGCTGGATAAATACTATGCAGTACCGGTGAGTACTGATGTTTTTCCAATACCTAAAAGGCTTACAGAAATTATTAGCAAGGAGTGGGATAGACCCGGTGTGCCCTTTTCCCCTCCTCCTATATTTAGAAAAATGTTTCCAATAGATGCCACTACACGGGACTTATGGCAGACAGTCCCTAATGTGGAGGGAGCAGTTTCTACTTTAGCAAAGCATACCACTATCCCGGTTGAGGACAGTTGTGCTTTTTCAGATCCAATGGATAAAAAATTAGAGGGTTACCTTGAGAAAATGTTTATTCAACAAGGTTTTATTTTACAGCCCCTTGCATGCATTGCGCCAGTCACTGCTGCAGCGGCGTTCTGGTTTGAGGCCCTGGAAGAGGCCATCCATACAGCTCCATTGACTGAAATTATGGACAAGCTTAGAAAACTTAAGCTAGCAAACTCATTTGTTTCTGATGCCATTGTTCATTTGACTAAACTAACGGCTAAGAATTCCGGATTCGCCATCTAGGCGCGTAGGGCGCTATGGCTTAAATCCTGGTCAGCTGATGTGACTTCAAAGTCTAAATTACTCAACATTCCTTTCAAGGGGCAGACCTTATTCGGGCCTGGTTTGAAAGAAATTATTGCTGACATTACTGGAGGTAAGGGACAGGGCCAAATCAAGGGCCAAACAGTCTAATTTTCGTGCCTTTCGAAATTTCAAGGCAGGTGCAGCATCAACTCCCTCTGCTTCAAAACAAGAGGGAACTTTTGCTCATTCCAAGCAGGCCTGGAAACCTAACCAGTCCTGGAACAAGGGCAAGCAGGCCAGAAAGCCTGCTGCTGCCTCCAAGACAGCATGAAGGAGCGGCCCCCTATCCGACAACGGATCTAGTAGGGGGCAGACTCTCTCTCTTCGCCCAGGTGTGGGCAAGAGATGTTCAGGATCCCTGGGCGTTGGAGATCATATCTCAGGGATATCTTCTGGACTTCAAAGCTTCTCCTCCACAAGGGAGATTTCACCTTTCAAGATTATCTGCAAACCAGATAAAGAAAGAGGCATTTCTAAAGATCCTAAACAAATTCCTCAGTTCCATCATCAAGATGGAAACTATTCGAACCATTTTACCCATGATCCAAGAGGGTCAGTACATGACCACAGTGGACTTAAAGGATGCCTACCTTCACATTCCGATTCACAAGAATCATCATCGGTTCCTGAGGTTTGCCTTTCTAGCGGTGGCTCCTTACCTAGACGACATCCTGATACAGGCGTCAAGCTTTCAAATTGCCAAGTCTCATACAGAGATAGTTCTGGCATTTCTGAGGTCGCATGGGTGGAAAGTGAACGAAGAAAAGAGTTCTCTTTCTCCTCTCACAAAGGTTTCCTTCCTATGGACTCTAATAGATTCTATAGAAATTAAAATTTACCTGACGGAGTCCAGGTTATCAAAACTTCTAAATGCTTGCCGTGTTCTTCACTCCATTCCGCGCCCCACGGTGGCTCAGTGCATGGAAGTAATCGGCTTAATGGTAGCGGCGATGGACATGTTGCCATTTGCGCGCCTGCATCTCAGACCGCTGCAATTATGCATGCTCAGTCAGTGGAATGGGGATTACACAGATTTGTCCCCTCTACTAAATCTGGATCAGGAAACCAGAGATTCTCTTCTCTGGTGGTTATCTCGGGTCCATCTGTCCAAAGGTATGACCTTTCGCAGACCAGATTGGACGATTGTAACAACAGATGCCAGCCTTCTAGGTTGGGGTGCAGTCTGGAACTCCCTGAAGGCTCAGGGTTCATGGACTCAGGAGGAGAAACTCCTCCCAATAAATATTCTGGAGTTAAGAGCAATATTCAGTGCTCTTCTAGCTTGGCCTCAGTTAGCAACACTGAGGTTCATCAGATTTCAGTCGGACAACATCACGACTGTGGCTTACATCAACCATCAAGGGGGAACCAGGAGTTCCCTAGCGATATCAGAAGTCTCCAAGATAATTTGCTGGGCAGAGACTCAATCTTGCCACCTGTCAGCGATCCATATCCCAGGTGTAGAGAACTGGGAGGTGGATTTTCTAAGTCGTCAGACTTTTCATCCGGGGGAGTGGGAACTCCATCCGGAGGTGTTTGCTCAATTGGTTCTCCGTTGGGGCAAACCAGAACTGGATCTCATGGCGTCTCGCCAGAACGCCAAGCTTCCTTGTTACGGATCCAGGTCCAGGGACCCAGAAGCGGCACTGATAGATGCTCTAGCAGCGCCTTGGTTCTTCAACCTGGCTTATGTGTTTCCACCGTTTCCTCTGCTCCCTCGTCTGATTGCCAAAATCAAACAGGAGAGAGCATCGGTGATATTGATAGCGCCTGCATGGCCACGCAGGACCTGGTATGCAGACCTAGTGGACATGTCATCTTTTCCACCATGGACTCTGCCTCTGAGACAAGACCTTCTAATACAAGGTCCTTTCAATCATCCGAATCTACTTTCTCTGAGACTGACTGCATGGAGATTGAATGCTTGATCCTATCAAAGCGTGGCTTCTCCGAGTCGGTAATTGATACCTTAATACAGGCACGAAAGCCTGTCACCAGGAAAATTTACCACAAGATATGGCATAAATATCTTCATTGGTGTGAATCCAAGAATTACTCATGGAGTAGGGTTAGGATTCCTAGGATATTGTCCTTCCTCCAAGAGGGTTTGGACAAAGGATTATCAGTTAGTTTTTTAAAGGGACAGATCTCTGCTCTGTCTATTCTTTTACACAAGCGTCTGGCAGAAGTTCCAGACGTTCAGGCATTTTGTCAGGCTTTAGTTAGAATTAAGCCTGTGTTTAAACCAGTTGATCCTCCATGGAGCTTAAACTTGGTTCTTAAAGTTCTTCAAGGAGTTCCGTTTGAACCCCTTCATTCTATTGATATCAAACTTCTATCATGGAAAGTTATTTTTCTGATGGCTATTTCCTCGGCTCGAAGAGTCTCGGAGTTACCTGCCTTACATTGTGATTCTCCTTATCTGATCTTCCATTCAGATAAGGTAGTCCTGCGTACAAAACCTGGGTTTTTACCTAAGGTGGTTTCTAACAAGAATATCAATCAGGAGATTGTTGTTCCATCATTATGTCCTAATCCTTCTTCAAAGAAGAAACGTCTTTTGCATAATCTAGACGTAGTCCGTGCCTTGAAGTTTTACTTACAGGCTACTAAAGATTTTCGTCAAACATCTAACCTGTTTGTTGTTTACTCTGGACAGAGGAGAGGTCAAAAGGCCTCGGCAACCTCTCTTTCTTTTTGGCTTCGGAGTATAATCCGTTTAGCCTATGAGACTGCTGGACAGCAGCCCCCTGAAAGGATTACAGCTCATTCTACTAGAGCTGTGGCTTCCACCTGGGCCTTTAAAAATGAGGCTTCTGTTAAACAGATTTGCAAGGCCGCGACTTGGTCTTCGCTTCATACCTTTTCCAAATTTGATACTTTTGCTTCTTCGGAGGCTGTTTTTGTGAGAGAGGTTCTACAGGCAGTGGTTCCTTCCGGTAAAGTTCCTCCCATCATCCGTGTACTTTAGCTTTGGTATTGGTATCCCACAAGTAATGGATGATCCGTGGACTGGATACACTTAACAAGAGAAAACATAATTTATGCTTACCTGCTAAATTTATTTCTCTTGTAGTGTATCCAATCCACGGCCCGCCCTGTCCTTTTAAGGCAGGTCTAAATTTTAATTAAACTACAGTCACCACTGCACCCTATGGTTTCTCCTTTCTCGGCTTGTTTCGGTCGAATGACTGGATATGGCAGTGAGGGGAGGAGCTATATAGCAGCTCTGCTGTGGGTGATCCTCTTGCAACTTCCTGTTGGGAAGGAGAATATCCCACAAGTAATGGATGATCCGTGGACTGGATACACCACAAGAGAAATAAATTTATCAGGTAAGCATAAATTGTGTTTTTATCCTACAGCCCCTTGCATGCATTGCTCCTGTCACTGCTGCTGCGGCGTTCTGGTTTGAGTCTCTGGAAGAGGCTTTACAGGTAGCGACTCCGACATACTTGACAAGCTTAGAGCACTTAAGCTAGCCAATTCTTTTGTT
Source organism: Bombina bombina (assembly GCF_027579735.1). Classification (NCBI taxonomy): domain Eukaryota; kingdom Metazoa; phylum Chordata; class Amphibia; order Anura; family Bombinatoridae; genus Bombina; species Bombina bombina. Next base: position 1,329,839,699 of record NC_069500.1, on the reverse strand, counting down.
TCTGATGCCATTGTTAATTTGACTAAACTAACGGCTAAGAATTCTGGTTTTGCTATCCAGGCGCGCAAAACGCTATGGCTTAAATCATGGTCAGCTGACGTTACTTCAAAGTCTAAGCTGCTTAACATTCCCTTCAAGGGGCAGACCCTATTCGGGCCTGGTTTGAAGGATATTATTGCTGATATCACTGGAGGAAAAGGTCATGCCCTTCCTCAGGATAGGTCCAAATCAAGGGCCAAACAGTCTAATTTGCGTGCCTTTCGAAACTTTAAGGCAAGTGCGGCATCACTGCACCCTATGGTTTCTCCTTTCTCGGCTTGTTTCGGTCGAATGACTGGATATGGCAGTGAGGGGAGGAGCTATATAGCAGCTCTGCTGTGGGTGATCCTCTTGCAACTTCCTGTTGGGAAGGAGAATATCCCACAAGTAATGGATGATCCGTGGACTGGATACACTACAAGAGAAATAAATTTATCAGGTAAGCATAAATTATGTTTTCTAGACAAGAGCATTACCAATTTGTTGCTCTTCCTTTTGGCCTAGCGACAGCTCCAAGAATCTTTTCAAAGGTTCTCGGTGCCCTACTCTCTGTAATCAGAGAGCGGGGTATTGCAGTGTTTCCTTATTTGGACGATATCTTGGTACTTGCTCAGTCTTTACGTTCTGCAGAATCTCACACAAATCAACTAGTGTTGTTTCTTCAAAGACATGGTTGGAGGATCAATTTACCAAAAAGTTTTTTTTTATTCCTCAGACAAGGGTAACCTTTTTAGATTTCCAGATAGATTCAGTGTCCATGACTCTGTCCCTAACAGACAAGAGATGATTAAAATTGGTTTCAGCTTGTCGGAACCTTCAGTCTCAATCATTCCCTTCAGTGGCTATGTGCATGGAAGTTTTAGGTCTCATGACTGCAGCATCGGTCGCGATCCCCTTTGCTCGTTTTCATATGAGACCTCTCCAGCTTTGTATGCTGAACCAATGGTGCAGGGATTATATAAGGATATCCCAATTAATATCCTTAAATCCCAATGTTCGACTCTATCTGACTTGGTGGTTAGATCACCATCGCATGATTCTAGGGGCCTCTTTCGTTCGTCCAACCTGGACTGTAATCACAACAGATGCAAGTCTTTCAGGTTGGGGTTCTGTTTGGTGATCTCTGACAGCACAGGGGGTTTGGAAATCTCAAGAGGCGAGATTACCAATAAATATTTTGGAACTCCGTGCGATTCTCAGGGCTCTTCAGTTTTGGCCTCTGTTAAAGAGAGAACCGTTCATTTGTTTTCAGACAGACAATATCACAACTGTGGCTTATGTCAATCATCAGGGTGGGACTCACAGTCCTCAAGCTATGAAAGAAGTATCTCAGATACTTGTTTGGGCGGAATCCAGCTCCTGTCTAATTTCTGCGGTTCATATCCCAGGTATAGACAATTGGGAAGTGGATTACCTCAGTCGTCAGACTTTACATCCAGGGGAGTGGTCTCTCCACCCAGAGGCGTTTTCTCAAGTTGTTCAGATGTGTGGGGTCTTCTAGAAATAGATCTGATGGCATCTCATCTAAACAAGAAACTTCCCAGGTACCTGTCCAGGGATCCTTAGACGGAAGCAGTGGATGCGTTGACACTTCCTTGGTGTTATCATCCTGCTTATATTTTCCCGCCTCTAGTTCTTCTGCCAAGAGTGATCTCCAAAATCATTATGGAGCAATCGTTTATGCTGCTGGTGGCTCCAGCATGGCCTCACAGGTTTTGGTATGCGGATCCGGATACGACGAGTCCACGGATTTCATCCTTACTTGTGGGATATTAACCTCCTGCTAACAGGAAGTGGCAAAGAGCACCACAGCAGAGCTGTATATATAGCTCCTCCCTTCCCTCCACCCCCAGTCATTCTCTTTGCCTGTGTTAGTAATAGGAAGAGGTAAAGTGAAGTGTTAGTTTTAGTTTCTTCAATCAATAAGTTTTTTATTTTAAATGGTACCGGTGAGTACTATTTTCCTCAGGGAGATATGGAAGAAGATTTCTGCCCTGAGGTTGATGATCTTAGCAGTTGTAACTAAGATCCATGTTGGTTCCCACAGAGCTTCTGAAGGTAGTACAAGAGCAATCTTCAGTGTGGAGAACGGTTTCATGCTACAAGCAGCATTGAGGTATGTTCAGTCTTTTTAATTCTGAGGAGACTTGGTATATCAGAACTGGCTGACATTGTTTCCCTGCAAGGAAAGGGGTAAGCAGTAGACCTGTACACAAAGGGTATTACTGAAAATCCTGTGTTTATTTCTTTTATTGACATAATACTGGGCTGAAAGCAGTATATAAAAGGGACACTGGGAGAGGCAGCTAAACGGTTTTTATTTGGGAAATACAAATAATCAGTATGGCTTTAGTATTTTTGTTGTGTTTTTAAGGGGACCACATGGCTTTATTGCTAACAGCTTCCCATGCGGTTGTACAGATTAATGCGATCTTCGTCCATGATGGGCGGGGCCTATTTTTGCGGGCTCAGACATGCAGTTTACTCTGACTGAGAAGGCAGCAGGCATTGGCTCCGGTTAGGCCTCAACTTGTGTTCTGTTAACCGGATTGTTGTCGAGTCATTTTGCAGTACCCTGGGGGCAGGTAGGCGCCACAGCTCTGAGGTGCAGGGGGTCATTTTTTCAAATCAAATATATTTTTTGCTATAAATGCCTTTTAGGGGTTAAATTCACCCTTTGCTCTTAGGGTGCAATATTTTTTGGCACATTTGAATATGTGTATGTAATTATATTGCGTTATTTAACGTTTTTAGGCAGTTTGGGAAAAATTGTGCGCTTTTTTTATTTCTTAAAGGCGCAGTACGCATTTTTCAAAAAATTGTTTAAATCAATAAATAAAGTGTTTAACGACTATTGTGGTTATTGCTACTCTGTTCAACATGTCTGACATTGAGGATACTAATTGCTCTATGTGTTTAGAAGCCATTGTGGAACCCCCTCTTACGTTGTGTACCTCTTGTTCTGAAAGGGCCTTACAATGTAAAAAGCATATTTCTCTTGTAAGGTGTATCCAGTCCACGGATCATCCATTACTTATGGGATATTCTCATTCCCAACAGGAAGTTGCAAGAGGACACCCACAGCAGAGCTGTCTATATAGCTCCTCCCCTAACTGCCATATCCAGTCATTCTCTTGCAACTCTCAACAAGCATGGAGGTAATAAGAGAGAAGTGGTGAAATGTAGCTGTTATTTTGCTTCAATCAAAAGTTTATTTTTAAATAGTACTATTTTGTTCCAGGCAGAAAAATAGAAGAATCTGCCTGTGATTTCTATGATCTTAGCAGGTTGTAACTAAGATCCATTGCTGTTCTCACACATGACTGAAGAGAGAGATAACTTCAGCGGGGGAATGGCGTGCAGGTTATCCTGCTATGAGGTATGTGCAGTTAATATTTTTCTAGAAGATGTGAATGCTAGAAAATGCTGCTGATACCAAATTTATGTAAGGTAAGCCTGAATACAGTGATTTAATAGCGACTGGTATGTTTACTTTCTGAGGTAATACTCTTTTATATTTACAATATAAAACGTTTGCTGGCATGTTTAAACGTTTTTATATATACTTTGGTGATAAAACTTTATTGGGGCCTTGTTTTTTCCACATGGCTGGCTTAAATTTGCCTGGAAACAGTTTCCTGAGGCTTTCCACTGTGTTACTATGAGTGGGAGGGGCCTAATTTAGCGCTTTTTTGCGCAGTAACTTTTACAGACTGAGACATCCAGCTTCCTCCAGGAGTCCCCTGAATGCTATAGGACATCTCTAAAGGGCTCTTAGGCTTTCCAAAATTGTTTGTTGGGGAAGGTAGGCCCACAGCAAGGCTGTGGCAGTTTGGTGTGCTGTTAAAAAACGTCTATCGTTTTTTTGATCCGTTTTTGAACTAAGGGGTTAATCATCCATTTGCAAGTGGGTGCAATGCTCTGTTAGCTTATTATACACACTGTAAAAATCGTTTGATTTACTGCCTTTTTTCACTGTTTTTCAAATTCTGACAAAATTTGTTTCTCTTAAAGGCACAGTACCGTTTCTTATATTTGCTTGTTAACTTGATTTAAAGTGTTTTCCAAGCTTGCTAGTCTCATTGCTAGTCTGTACAAACATGTCTGACATAGAGGAAACTCCTTGTTCATTATGTTTAAAAGCCATGGTGGAACCTCCTCTTAGAATGTGTACTAAATGTACTGATTTCACTTTAAGCAATAAAGATCATATTCTGTCTTTAAAAAAATTATCACCAGAGGAATCTGACGGGGGGAAGTTATGCCGACTAACTCTCCCCACGTGTCAGATCCTTTGACTCCCGCTCAAGGGACTCCCGCTCAAATGGCGCCAAGTACATCTAGGGCGCCCATAGCGTTTACTTTACAAGACATGGCGGCAGTCATGGATAATACACTGTCAGCGGTATTAGCCAGACTACCTGAATTTAGAGGAAAGCGAGATAGCTCTGGGGTTAGACGAAATGCAGAGCATACTAACGCTTTAAGAGCTATGTCTGATACTGCCTCACAATATGCAGAAGCTGAAGGAGAGCTTCTTTCTGTGGGTGATGTTTCTGACTCAGGGAAGATAATGCAACCTGATTCTGATATCTCTACATTTAAATTTAAGCTTGAACACCTCCGCGTGTTACTCAGGGAGGTTTTAGCTGCTCTGAATGACTGTGATACAATTGCAGTGCCAGAGAAATTGTGTAGACTGGATAAATACTATGCAGTGCCGGTGTGCACTGATGTTTTTCCAATACCTAAAAGGTTTACAGAAATTATTACTAAGGAATGGGATAGACCAGGTGTGCCGTTCTCTCCCCCTCCTATTTTTAGAAAAATTTTTCCAATAGACGCCACCACACGGGACTTATGGCAGACAGTCCCTAAGGTGGAGGGAGCAGTTTCTACTCTAGCAAAGCGTACTACTATCCCTGTCGAGGACAGTTGTGCTTTCTTAGATCCAATGGATAAAAAGTTAGAGGGTTACCTTAAGAAAATGTTTATTCAACAAGGTTTCTCTTGTAAGGTGTATCCAGTCCACGGATCATCCATTACTTGTGGGATATTCTCATTCCCAACAGGAAGTTGCAAGAGGACACCCACAGCAGAGCTGTAATATAGCTCCTCCCCTAATTGTCATAGCCAGTCATTCTCTTGCAACTCTCAACAAGCTAGGACGTTGTAGGAGAGAGTGGTTAAATATAGCTAGTTTATTTTCTTCAATCAAAAGTTTATTTTTAAATAGTACCGGAGTTGTGCTATTTTATCTCAGGCAGTAAATAGAAGAAGAATCTGCCTGAGGTTTCTATGATCTTAGCAGGTTGTAACTAAGATCCATTGCTATTCTCACATATGTCTGAGGGGATTACACAGATGAGGTAACTTCAGCGAGAGAATGGCGTACAGTTTATTCTGCTATCAGGTATGTGCAGTTATAATTTTTTCTAGAGATGGAAAACACTTGAAAATGCTGCTGATACCGGATTAATGTAAGTTAAGCCTGTATACAGTGATTTAATAACGACTGGTATCATGCTTTCTCCCAGGGGTAATACCCTTATGATATTTACAATATAAAACGTTTGCTGGCATGTTTAATCGTTTTTATATATGCTTTGGTGATAAAACTTTATTGGGGCCTAGTTTTTTCCACATGGCTGGCTTAAATTTTGACTAGAAACAATTTCCACTGTTGTAGTATAAAAGTTAGTTGGTGCAGTTAAAATTACAAACTGTGACATCCAGCTTCCCTCAAAGGCCCTCTGAATGCTATAGGACATCTCTAAAGGGCCCAAAGGCTTTCCAAAGTAGTTTATTGGGGAAGGTAGGGCCACAGCTTGCTGTGGCAGTTGGTTGTGACTGTTAAAAAAAGTCTACTTCGTTTTTTTGATCCGTTTTTTGAACTAAGGGGTTAATCATCCATTTGCAAGTGGGTGCAATGCTCTGTTAGCCTATTATACACACTGTAAAAATTTCGTTTGATTTACTGCATTTTTTCACTGTTTTTCAAATTCTGACAAAATTTGTTTCTCTTAAAGGCACAGTACCATTTTTTATATTTGCTTGTTAACTTGATTTAAAGTGTTTTCCAAGCTTGCTAGTCTCATTGCTATTCTGTATAAACATGTCTGACATAGAAGAAACTCCTTGTTTATTATGTTTAAAAGCCATGGTGGAACTCCCTCTTAGAATGTGTACCAAATGTACTGATTTCATTTTATGCAATAAAGATCATTTTCTGTCTTTAAAAAATGTATCACCAGAGGAATCTGACGAGGGGGAAGTTATGCCGACTAACTTTCCCCACGTGTCAGACCCTTTGACTCCCGCTTAAGGGACTCACGCTCAAATAGCGCCAAGTACATCTAGGGCGCCCATAGCGTTTACTTTACAAGACATGGCGGCAGTCATGGATAATACACTGTCAGCGGTATTAGCCAGACTACCTGAACTTAGAGGTAAGCGAGATAGCTCTGGGGTGAGACAAAATGCAGAGCATACTGACGCTTTAAGAACCATGTCTGATACTGCCTCACAATATGCAGAAGCTGAGGAAAGAGAGCTTCAGTCAGTGGGTGATGTTAATGACTCCGGAAAGATACCTGATTCTAATATTTCTACATTTAAATTTAAGCTTGAACACCTCCGCGTGTTGCTTAGGGAGGTTTTAGCTGCTCTGAATGACTGTGATACCATTGCAGTGCCAGAGAAATTGTGTAGACTGGATAAATACTTTGCAGTGCCGGTGTGTACTGATGTTTTTCCAAATACCTAAAAGATTTAATTATTAATAAGGAATGGGATAGACCAGGTGTGCCGTTCTCTTCCCCTCCTATTTTTAGAAAAATGTTTCCAATAGACGCCACCACATGGGACTTATGGCAGACACTCCCTAAGGTGGAGGGAGCAGTTTCTACTCTAGTAAGCGTACTACTATCCCTGTCGAGGACAGTTGTGTGGTTTTTTTTTTTTTTTGGTTTTTTTTTTAGATCCAATGGATAAAAAATTAGTGGTTACCTTAAGAAAATATTTTTTCAACAAGGTTTTATCCTACAGCCCCTTGCATGCATTGCCCCTGTCACTGCTGCTGCGGCATACTGGTTTGAGTCTCTGGAAGAGGCTTTACAGGTAGCGACTCCATTGGATGACATACTTGGCAAACTTAGAGCACTTAAGCTAGCCAATTCTTTTATTCTGATGCCATTGTTCATTTGACTAAACTAACGGCTAAGAATTCTGGTTTTGCTATACAGGCGCGCAGAGCGCTATGGCTTAGATCATGGTCAGCTGACGTGACTTCAAAATCTAAGCTACTTAACATTCCCTTCAAGGGGCAGACCCTATTCGGGCCTGGTTGAAGGAGATTATTGCTGATATCACTGGAGGAAAAGGTCATGCCCTTTCTCAGGACAGGTCCAAATCTAGGGCCAAACAGTCTAATTTTCGTGCCTTTCAAAACTTCAAGGCAGGTGCGGCATCAACGTCCTCTAATAATAAACAAGAAGGAACTTTTGCTCAATCCAAGACGGTCTGTAGACCAAACCTGACATGGAAAAAAGGTAAGCAGGTAAAAAAGCCTGCTGCTGCCTCTAAGACAGCATGAAGGAACGGCCCCCTATCCGGGAACGGATCTAGTAGGGGGCAGACTTTCACTCTTTGCCCAGGCGTGGGCAAGAGATGTTCAGGATCCCTGGGCGTTGGAAATTATATCCCAGGGATATCTTCTGGACTTCAAAGCTTCCCCCCCCAAAAGAGAGATTTCACCTTTCACAATTATCTGCACACCAGATAAAGAGAGAGGCATTCTTACACTGTGTACGAGTCCTCATAGTTATGGGAGTGATCCATCCAGTTCCAAAGGAGGAACAGGGACAGGGTTTTTACTCAAATCTGTTTGTGGTTCCCAAAAAAGAGGGAACCTTCAGACCAATTTTGGATCTAAAGATCTTAAACAAATTCCTCAAAGTTCCGTCGTTCAAGATGGAAACTATTCGTACCATCCTACCACTGATCCAGGAGGGTCAATATATGACTACAGTGGATCTAAAGGATGCTTATCTTCACATTCCGATACACAAAGATCATCATCGGTTTCTCAGGTTTGCCTTTTAAGACAGGCATTACCAGTTGTAGCACTTCCCTTGGGATTAGCTACAGCCCCAAGAATCTTTACAAAGGTTCTAGGGTCACTTATGGCGGTCCTAAGGCCGCGGGGCATAGCAGTAGCCCCTTATTTAGACGACATCCTGATACAGGCGTCAAACTTCCAAATTGCCAAGTCTCATACGGACGTAGTACTGGCATTTCTGTGGTCGCATGGGTGAAAAGTGAATGAGGAAAAGAGTTCTTACACAGATTTGTCCCCTCAACTGAATCTGGACCAAGAGACCAGGGATTCTCTTCTCTGGTGGCTATCTCGGGTCCATCTGTCCAAAGGTATGACCTTTCACAGGCCAGATTGGACAATTGTTACGACAGATGCCAGCCTTCTAGGTTGGGGCGCAGTCTGGAACTCCCTGAAGGCTCAGGGATCGTGGACTCAGGTGGAGTCTCTCCTTCCATTAAATATTCTGGAACTAAGAGCGATATTCAAGGCTCTTCAGGCTTGGCCTCAGTTAGCAACTCTGAGGTACATCAGATTTCAGTCGGACAACATCACGACTGTAGCTTACATCAACCATCAAGGGGGAACGAGAAGTTCCCTAGAGATGTTAGAAGTTTCAAAAATAATTAGCTGGGCAGAGATTCACTCTTGTCACCTATCCGCTATCCATATCCCAGGTGTAGAGCACTGGGAGGCGGATTTTCTAAGTCGTCAGACTTTTCATCCGGGAGAGTGGGAACTCCATCCGGAGGCATTTGCACAACTGATTCATCGTTGGGGCAAACCAGAACTGGATCTCATGGCGTCTCGCCAGAACGCCAAGCTTCCGTGTTACGGATCCAGGTCCAGGGATCCCAAGGCGACACTGATAGATGCTCTAGCAGCGCCCTGGTCTTTCAACCTGGCTTATGTGTTTCCACAGTTTCCTCTGCTCCCTCGACTGATTGCCAAGATCAAGCAGGAGAGAGCATTGGTGATTCTGATAGCACCTGCGTGGCCACGCAGGACCTGGTATGCAGATCTAGTGGACATGTCATCCTTTCCACCATGGTCTCTGCATCTGAAACAGGACCTTCTACTTCAGGGTCCTTTCAACCATCCAAATCTAATTTCTCTGAGGCTGACTGCCTGGAGATCAAGCAGGAGAGAGCATTGGTGATTCTGATGGCACCTGCGTGGCCACGCAGGACCTGGTATGCAGATCTAGTGGACATGTCATCCTTTCCACCATGGTCTCTGCCTCTGAAACAGGACCTTCTACTTCAGGGTCCTTTCAACCATCCAAATCTAATTTCTCTGAGGCTGACTGCCTGGAGATTGAACGCTTGATTTTATCAAAGCGTGGCTTCTCCGAGTCAGTTATTGATACCTTAAGACAGGCACGAAAGCCTGTCACCAGGAAAATTTACCATAAGGTATGGCGTAGATATCTTTATTGGTGTGAATCCAAGGTTTTCTCATGGAGTAAGGTCAGGATTGCTAGGATATTATCTTTTCTCCAAGAAGGTTTGAAAAAAGGATTGTCAGCTAGTTAAGCGTCTGGCAGATGTTCCAAACGTTCAGGCATTTTGCCAGGCTTTTGTTAGAATCAAGCCTGTGTTTAAACTGTTGCTCCACCATGGAGCTTAAGCTTGGTTCTTAAGGTTCTTCAAGGAGTTCCGTTTGAACCACTTCATTCCATAGATATCAAGCTTTTATCTTGGAAAGTTCTTTTTTTTTGGTAGCTATTTCCTCGGCTCGTAGAGTCTCTGAGCTATCTGCCTTACAATGTGATTCTCCTTATCTGATTTTTCATACGGATAAAGTAGTCCTGCGTACCAAACCTGGGTTCTTACCTAAGGTGGTATCTAACAAGAATATCAATCAAGAGATTGTTGTTCCATCCTTGTGTTACACAATTTGGACGTGGTCCGTGCTTTAAAGTTTTACTTACAAGCTACTAAAGATTTACCTGCCTTGTCCCTCCCTTCATCCGTGTACTTTAGCTTTGGTATTGGTATCCCACAAGTAATGGATGATCCGTGGACTGGATACACCTTACAAGAGAAAACACAATTTATGCTTACCTGAAAAATTTATTTCTCTTGTGGTGTATCCAGTCCACGGCCCGCCCTGTCATTTTAAGGCAGGTAATTTTTAAATTTAAACTACAGTAACCACTGCACCCTATGGTTCCTCCTTTCTCGGCTTGTTTTCGGTCGAATGACTGGCTATGACAGTTAGGGGAGGAGCTATATTACAGCTCTGCTGTGGGTGTCCTCTTGCAACTTCCTGTTGGGAATGAGAATATCCCACAAGTAATGGATGATCCGTGGACTGGATACACCACAAGAGAAATAAATTTATCAGGTAAGCATAAATTGTGTTTTTATCCTACAGCCCCTTGCATGCATTGCTCCTGTCACTGCTGCTGCGGCGTTCTGGTTTGAGTCTCTGGAAGAGGCTTTACAGGTAGCGACTCCATTGGATGATATACTTGACAAGCTTAGAGCACTTAAGCTAGCCAATTCTTTTATTCTGATGCCATTGTTAATTTGACTAAACTAACGGCTAAGAATTCTGGTTTTGCTATCCAGGCGCGCAGAGCGCTATGGCTTAAATCATGGTCAGCTGACGTTACTTCAAAGTCTAAGCTGCTTAACATTCCCTTCAAGGGGCAGACCCTATTCGGGCCTGGTTTGAAGGATATTATTGCTGATATCACTGGAGGAAAAGGTCATGCCCTTCCTCAGGATAGGTCCAAATCAAGGGCCAAACAGTCTAATTTTCGTGCCTTTCGAAACTTCAAGGCAAGTGCGGCATCAACTTCCTCTAATGCAAAACAAGTGGGAACTTTTGCTCAGTCCAAGACGGTCTGGAGACCTAACCAGACCTGGAACAAGGGTAAGCAGGCCAAAAAGCCTGCTGCTGCCTCTAAGACAGCATGAAGGAACGGCCCCCTATCCGGTAACAGATCTAGTAGGGGGCAGACTTTCGCTCTTCGCCCAGGTGTGGGCAAGAGATGTCCAGGATCCCTGGGCGTTGGAAATTATATCCCAGGTATATCTTCTGGACTTCAAAGCTTCCCCCCCAAAAGGGAGATTTCACCTTTCACAATTATCTGCAAACCAGATAAAGAGAGAGGCATTCTTACACTGTGTACAAGACCTCCTAGTTATGGGAGTGATCCATCCAGTTCCAAAGGAGGGACAGGGATTTTACTCAAATCTGTTTGTGGTTCCCAAAAAAGAGGGAACCTTCAGACCAATTTTGGATCTAAAGATCTTAAACAAATTCCTCAGAGTTCCATCATTCAAGATGGAAACTATTCGTACCATCCTACCTATGATCCAGGAGGGTCAATACATGACTACAGTGGATTTAAAGGATGCTTATCTTCACATTCCGATACACAAAGATCATCGGTTTCTCAGGTTTGCCTTCCTAGACAGGCATTACCAGTTTGTAGCTCTTCCCTTTGGGTTAGCTACAGCCCCAAGAATTTTTACGGCATTTCTGAGGTTGCATGGGTGGAAGGTGAACGAGGAAAAGAGTTCTCTATCCCCCCTCACAAGAGTTTCCTTCCTAGGGACTCTGATAGATTCTGTAGAAATGAAAATTTACCTGACGGAGTCCAGGTTATCAAAACTTCTAAATTCCTGCCGTGTTCTTTATTCCATTCCTCGCCCTTCGGTGGCTCAGTGCATGGAAGTAATTGGCTTTATGGTAGCGGCAATGGACATAGTGCCGTTTGCACGCCTACATCTCAGACCGCCGCAACTCTGCATGCTCAGTCAGTGGAATGGGGATTACACAGATTTGTCCCCTCTACTAAATCTGGGTCAAGAGACCAGGTATTCTCTTCTCTGGTGGCTATCTCATGTCCATCTGTCCAAAGGTATGACCTTTCGCAGGCCAGATTGGATAATTGTAACGACAAATGCCAGCCTTCTAGGTTGGGGTGCAGTCTGGAACTCCCTGAAGGCTCAGGGATCGTGGACTCAGGAGGAGTCACTCCTTCCAATAAACATTCTGGAACTAAGAGCGATATTCAATGCTCTTCAGGCTTGGCCTCAGTTAGCGACAATGAGGTTCATCAGATTTCAGTCGGACAACATCACGACTGTGACTTACATCAACTATCAAGGGGGAACAAGAAGTTCCCTAGCGATGTTAGAAGTTTCAAAGATAGTTCGCTGGGCAGAGATTCACTCTTGACACCTATCGGCTATCCATATCCCAGGTGTAGAGAACTGGGAGGTGGATTTTCTAAGTCGTCAGACTTTTCATCCGGGGAGTGGGAACTCCATCCGGAGGTGTTTGCACAATTGGTTCATTGTTGGGGCAAACCAGAACTGGATCTCATGGCGTCTCGCCAGAACGCCAAGCTTCCTTGTTATGGATCCAGGTCCAGGGACCCCAAGGCAACGCTGATAGATGCTCTAGCAGCGCCTTGGTCCTTCAACCTGGATTATGTGTTTCCACCGTTTCCTCTGCTCCCTCGATTGCCAAAATCAAGCAGGAGAGAGCATTGGTGATCTTGATAGCGCCTGTGTGGCCACGCAGGACTTGGTATACAGATCTGGTGGACATGTCATCCTTTCCACCATGGACTCTGCCGCTGAGACAGGACCTTCTACTTCAAGGTCCTTTCAACCATCCAAATCTAATTTCTCTGAGGCTGACTGCCTGGAGATTGAACGCTTGATTTTATCAAAGCGTGGTTTCTCCGAGTCAGTCATTGATACCTTAATTTAGGCACGAAAGCCTGTTACCAGGAAAATCTATCATAAGATATGGGGTAAATATCTTTATTGGTGTGAATCCATGGGCTACTCATGGAGTAAGGTCAGGATTCCCAGGATATTATCTTTTCTCCAAGAAGGATTGGAGAAAGGATTGTCGGCTAGTTCCTTAAAGGGACAGATTTCTGCGCTATCTATTCTTTTGCACAAGCGTCTGGCGGATGTCCCAGACGTTCAGGCATTTTGTCAGGCTTTAGTTAGAATCAAGCCTGTGTTTAAACCTGTTGCTCCACCTTGGAGCTTAAATTTGGTTCTTAAAGTTCTTCAGGGGGTTCCGTTTGAACCTCTTCATTCCATAGATATCAAACTTTTATCTTGGAAAGTTCTTTTTTTGGTAGCTATTTCCTCGGCTCGTAGAGTTTCCGAGTTATCTGCCTTACAATGTGATTCTCCTTATCTGATCTTCCTTGCAGATAAGGTAGTTCTGCGTACCAAACCTGGGTTTTTACCTAAGGTGGTATCTAATAAGAATATCAATCAAGAGATTGTGTTCCGTCTTTGTGTCCTAATCCTTCTTCAAAGAAGGAACGTCTATTACACAATCTGGTCGTGGTTCGTGCTTTAAAGTTTTACTTACAAGCTACTTAAGTTTTTCGTCAAACATCTGCTTTGTTTGTTGTCTACTCTGGACAGAGGAGAGGTCAAAAGGCTTCGGCAACATCTCTTTCTTTTTGGCTAAGAAGTATAATCCGCTTAGCTTATGAGACTGCTGGCCAGCAGCCTCCAGAAAGGATTACAGCTCATTCTACTAGAGCTGTGGCTTCCACATGGGCCTTTAAAAATGAGGCTTCTGTTGAACAGATTTACAAGGCGGCGACTTGGTCTTCGCTTCATACTTTTTCAAAATTCTACAAATTTGATACTTTTGCTTCTTCGGAGGCTATTTTTGGGAGAAAGGTTTTACAGGCAGTGGTACCTTCCGTTTAAGTACCTGCCTTGTCCCTCCCTTCATCCGTGTACTTTAGCTTTGGTATTGGTATCCCACAAGTAATGGATGATCCGTGGACTGGATACACCTTACAAGAGAAAACATAATTTATGCTTACCTGATAAATTTATTTCTCTTGTGGTGTATCCAGTCCACGGCCCGCCCTGTCATTTTAAGGCAGGTATTTTTTTAACTTTCAACTACAGTCACCACTGCACCCTATGGTTTCTCCTTTCTCTACTTGTTTTCGGTCGAATGACTGGATATGGCAGTTAGGGGAGGAGCTATATAGACAGCTCTGCTGTGGGTGTCCTCTTGCAACTTCCTGTTGGGAATGAGAATATCCCACAAGTAATGGATGATCTGTGGACTGGATACACCACAAGAGAAATAAATTTATCAGGTAAGCATAAATTGTTTTTAGGTAAAGAAAGTGTGCCTAAGGATGATTCTCAGTCTGAAGAGAATCAGGATATGCCATCCAATTCTCCCCAAGTGTCACAACCTTTAGCGCCCACAAAAGTGACTCCAAGTACCTCTAGTGCGTCTAATTATTTTACTCTGCAGGAGATGGCTGCAGTTATGTCAACTACCCTTACAGAGGTATTATCTAAATTACCAGTGTTACAGGGTAAACGCAGTAGCTCAGGTATTAATGTGAATACTGAACCCTCTGATGCTTTATTAGCTATTTCCGATGTACCCTCTCAGGGCTCTGAGTTGGGGGTCAGGGAATTGCTGTCTTAGGGAGAACTTTCAGACTCAGGAAATATGTTACCTCAGACAGATTCGGATGTCATGTCCTTTAAATTTAAGCTTGAACACCTCCGCTTGTTACTTCAGGAGGTTTTAGCGACTCTGGATGATTGGGACCCTATTGTGATACCACCAGAGAAATTGTGTAAGATGGATAAATGTCTAGAGGTACCTACTTACACTGATGTTTTTCCGGTTCCTCAAAGAATTTTGGAAATTATAAAAAAGGAATGGGATAGACCAGGTATACCGTTCTCCTCCTAATTTTAAGAAAATGTTTCCCATATCAGACACCATTCGGGGCTCTTGGCAGTCGGTCCCTAAGGTGGAGAGAGCTATATCTACCCTGGCTAAGCGTACAACTATACCTATTGAGGACAGTTGTGCTTTCAAAGATCCTATGGATAAGAAGTTAGAGGGTCTTCTAAATAAATTATTTATTCATCAGGGTTTTCTTTTACAACCTACAGCTTGCATTGTTCCAGTTACTACTGCAGCAGCTTTTTGAAGAGTTATTCCAACCAGGCTTTGAATAAAGGTAATCATTCCAAGAAGCCCGCTGCTGCTACAAAGACAGCATGAAGGGGCGTCCCCGATCCGGGACCGGATCTAGTAGGGGGCAGACTTTCTTTCTTTGCCCAGGCTTGGGCAAGAGATGTTCA